>NC_135176.1:29742285-30042285 GCF_041146795.1 Maylandia zebra | reverse complement strand
GCTTTAGTTCAGCCTTAATTCCACAAGTTGTTCAAAGGTTGTGTCTGGTTGCATATATCATTTCTATTTTCTTTTTTCCTTCCACATTAAGTGAAAGCTGTTTCGCATGAATAGTCGGGCTGTATTGTGCTGCCATCCGACGGTGTTTACAGCGGATAAAATCTCTGCTCTTAATTTCATTCCTCCAAAGTGGGCTGACAGGTTAGCCTGGTGAAAGTGGGAGAAAAAAATTAATGTTCTTCTTTTATTCACAATTTTGAATATGTGTTACATGTGGATGCCCTTCTTCCGTATCGGCGGGTGAGATTTAAAATTTTAAAAACTTAAAACAAACCTTTTCATAGTGGTGAACCTGCTGCTGCTGCTGCTTCAGTCCAGCACGATTCATTTGGCAGTAAAACGGCATCAAACAGCAACATGTTTTTTCTCTGTATAGACTCAGTTATTTACATTTAAAGCAGAAGAAATAATACGTTTGGCTTTTTGTTTAATTTTTTAAACTTTTGTTCAGTTCCTTTTTTTTCCCTTCTGTTTTTTTTTTTTTTAAGCTGCCTGAAGTGATGGGAAATGAGTGGGAGCTGTTGGGTTGCTAGCCACCGTTAACCACCTGTTGATGTGTTTAAAAACACTTAATGTGATAAAGCAAACGCGCTGCTGACGACCTATAAGTTTATTTAAAAATTTTTAAAGCACTGCTGCAACCTCCAGGTGACGGACATCTTTGCTGTTTTACAGACACATCCTCTTTGTCTTTTATGGTGGCGGAGGCACGGATCGTACGTGCACTTTGGATAATTGTGCGCACGATTTGTGTCAGATTTGTCCTTTTCTCTCTCCCTCGCTCTCTTTTTTAAGTGTCACATTTTAAATTTTGCTTGTAGGTTTGTTAGTGTCATGTAGGTAACATCCATCTTTATTAATGTGTAGGTCATGCCACGTTAACCTAATTGTTGTATTAGGAAAAAGAAACCTATTTAAGTATGACTGCTTGTTGCTCCTATTAATATAAATAAATGTATTGTACAGGAAGAAGAAAAAGCCTCATCTCTGCTCTTTTAACATGTTGTGACCAGAGGTCAATAACACCAGACTAATTATACAATAGAACCAGCGATGTGCTTTAAGTGTTTTCTATGTAAAGATTATACTTTGTACTCCATGCCACTTATTTTAAAAAGTACAATCTAGAAATACCTTATGCTCTGTCACTAAAGATGAAGCAGAACATGTAAGTAATGCATCGCTGGACAGCTGGAGATAATATTTTTAAATAAAGTTATATACACATTATGCTTCAGTGGTTTAATGTATGATCCTATATGATAAGTTCTTATAGTACTTTAGCATCAAAGTATTTTAAGTTTATTAGGACTGATGTTTAAACTGTATTGGAGCTCTTCATTTAATGCTTTCTAACAGATTGGCACTGTATTTTTATTTTTTATTTTTTTAAACGAAATACACTGGAGATTCAGAGGCCTTGACTTTGTCCTACATGTTTTCCTCCACACTATATTTAAAGATGAAGAAAACGTTTTCTTTTACTTGGTTGAAAGTTGCAGTTTCCTCATGCTGTATTTTTACAATGACGCCCATCGACCACAAGGCGTCACTGTTGCTACTGTAGCGCGACTGCAGTCCATTGATTTTTTTTTTTCTTACATTTGGAAACAACACTTACTTCACGCTGTTCTTGTATTTAGCTTTTTGCAAAAGAATGATAAATAAATAAATAATATGAAGGGAACTGTGGAGAACAGCAGACTGTCAACCTGTGGAAATTATTTAAAGGATAAGGACAGCGTTACATTTTCAAAGTAATGAATTTGTTGAACAGCATCCGGTTAACACGATAGCGCTTTTTATGTTATTTCAAATTATATGTAGATTTAAAACATACCAGAAAACTATTAACAAATGGATCATTTAGATGTGGGTCTACATATAACTTGTGTTGGTGAAACAAACTCAGTTGGGAAGAAAATGAGTAAAAGTAAGAATTTAAAAAAGGAATTAGAAATATTAAATTTTAAATAAAGGAAAAAAAAATTCCTGCTGTTCGAAAAAAAAACTTTATTGTCCATATCAAGATTTAGGTTTCTTTGGTTTTTCGTTGTTTTTTTTTTCTTACTTGGGACCAACACCTACATGGCTAAAAAAATTACGTAACAACAATAATAATAATGATAATAATAATAATTTTAAACATGATGGGGAAAAAAACACTTTCACCAAACACAGCTAGTGTCTTAAAATAATCATTTATTTACGGAACTATATATATATAATTTCACATCTAATGCACATTTCCATCACCACTGCGCACATTAATAAACTTTTATCCTATTGGGTCTTTTGATTTTGTTTTGTTTTTTAAGTTTTACATGACGGAGTGAATAAAGTTGCGGTAACTGAACAGTCGGTGTCTTCTCCCAGCGGACAGTGACATCGTGTAGAGTATTTGAGGTAGATTCAGTAAATTCAATACGATTCCTACGCGAAACAACAGCCCGGAGAGTTCACGCGCACACACACAGAGGGTCTGTTGGGAGATAATTGAGCTGGGAAAACCTACTGTGGACGAAAATACCTGAAAATGAAATAATACAGCGGGATGGAACAGTGATAAACAAAAACGTGTCCCCCCTTTCATGATGTGTTTCTTCCGGCTTCCGTTTATTTGATTGTATCTTTAGAAGCCAGACATCTATAAAAATCGTCCGATTTTTTTTAGTACTTACTCGATCCATGATTTAAAAGTTAACATTTTAATTTTATTTTTGACATGTAAATTATTCATATTTTGTACACGTTTTTGTGTCAGCATTAAGTAAATTAAGTACAGTAAGTTTAGGGTAAGAAATGAAATATTAATTTTTTAAGAAAAAAGGAAGAAAAAATACGCCAACACGCACAAAACTGAAATTTATAACTGCTTCCTGGTTTAACAAAACTCTATAAATTATTAACACTGAGAAATAAACCGGTGTCTCTGATCTGAAAAAAAACATATCTAAATTTAAATGGCTTCATACTGAAGACTTCTTCCACCTTCTTATAATTTATTTATTTTTTGCTTCATTTCCTTTAACTGGGAAGACAACGTCAGGTAAACACACATTTAAGGGGAGACAGATGTGTTTTTGACACCTTCCATCGCGACATCTGGTCCGCAGGGGTGGAAAACATCAACAAAGCAGAAATACCACAAATATCAAACACCTACAATCGGATCTGTGAATCGGCTTAGAAACCACAGCACGAGAGAAGAAGACGTCTCTCCTGGAGCTCTCCACCGTCCCTCCACCTTTTATGCCCGTGTTGTCCTTTAGTTCGCTCTTTTTTGCGCATCGCCGCACGGCCACAGCGACGTGCTTAGGTTCACTCAGTGGTTTGTTTTATTTTAAATCTGATTTGAATCCAGAGTCTCTGAGGAGTTTTTTTCGGGTTGAGAAGTGGAGGTCACTGGTTCAGCTCCAGAGCCCAGACCTGCTGCGGCCACCCAGTCCGGCCTTTCACCTTCTTCTCGGCTCCTAAGGACTCCGGCAGGCCGTCGGTCTGTGGGAGGAGGGGGAGGAGGATGAGAATGAGGATGGAGACCAAAACACCACAACATAATCAGCAGGACAGAGAGCTGAGGGCCACTTTGCTTTTACTTTATTTGAGCTTTTTGCGCTATTTCGCACATCATATTTATCTGTATTCCAATCTTTGTGTCATGTGATGCACTCTGTTTTTAGATGTGCTTTATAAATAAATCTGGATTTGGAGTCTAAGTTTGTCCTCGTGTAATCTGAAGAAAACTGGAGGTTTTAGTGACGCATTCAGGGCGATGACATAACAGGATTTCACTAATTGACAGTAAGTCAGCTCCTGGGTCGGAGCATCAGGCATTGCCTGTCACGTACCCCAATATTGACTAGTAATCTTTTAAATACATAGAAACGATAAAGACTTTATCATTTGTCTAAAACAGCATTTTATTGTATATCTAATAAGGAAAGGACATTTACTTTTCGTCGGCTATGATTAGGAGCTATATAATTAATAACAAATAATAATAACTGTTATTAATAATTAATAATAGCTTGTTATTCATGTCAATATTTTAGGCCTGCACATATTCAAGCCTAAATATCTGAGTCTAAATCTACAATTAGAAACTGTTAGAAAACATTATGCATTCACTATAATTAACACGTCATAAATGTTTACAGGCACAAACTGTTAAATGTTGTTTTTTTTTATTGTTTGTTAGGTTAGTTTAAAATATAATTTGGCCGATATTTCAACTGGGACTCATAACTGGGAATTATTTGAAGGAAAAATGAGATTAAATAAAATGATATAATTATAAAGCGATATAAAGGCTTTGGTTGCAGGTTAAACATTAACGGTACTTCAATCCGAAAGGTCATGCTGAAGCATTCATCATTTTCAGGCCTACAGCTGCTTTTACACTGACTAACATGTTACCGAATCCCAGAAAAATGCTTTGGGTTGGGTTGCATTTCACTTCGACACTCGTAACTTACCAGCTCCCGTTTTCGTTTCAAATCCCGGTTTTCAAATTTCTTAATTTCGGCCTTAAAGCCCTCCGTCTCCCCGGAGTCTTTGGCCAGGACGTCCATCAGATAAGCGATGTAACTGGTCGCCAGGCGTAAAGTTTTGATTTTTGACAGTTTTGTGTCCGCCGGCACGTTGGGGATGCACTCCCTGAGTTCGGCGAAAGCTGTGTTGATGCTTTCCGTCCTCCGGCGTTCCTTCTTCGGCCCCGACGCTCTCCTCTTTCCCATCCCGGCCTGGAGCCCTTCCAGCCGGGCATCGTGCGTCGTTCCGGGCGCTCCCAGCTCCGCAGCTGGGTAGGGCGCCTGAATCTGGAAATCAGGGGGCACTTCGCCGTGGTTCACCACCCAGCTCTGGAAGTACGGTGCATCCTGATGACACCGCTGGACGAAAGGGAAGGGTTCGTGCATCAGGTGGTGGTGATGCTGGTAACCCCCGATGAGGTTCATGCTGAGCGGGATTGCAAATATGGTCGTTGCCGTGTTTCCCTTCGGCCTCTCTCTGCTGCCGCCCCAAAACGATCTTTGCTCGGGGATCCGCAGCCAAAAGAAATCATTCAAGATTTAAATACGTCTTCCTCTGGATTTATTAACAAGTCAAACAAAAACAACCACCGCCTTCACATCGTATTCATTCTGAACGCGGCTTCAGCCCAGGCCGAGAAAAACGTTTTAAATTCCACAGAAGAAATGTCGGCGATGAGCAGGGCTCCACTTGCGTTTCCTTCTTGAAATCGTTTCCAAACGAGGCAGCTCTGACTTGACCAAGAAATTTGACCCTGGTGAAGGTGTGAGGCCCCAGGTTTATATGACTTGGATATCTGCGTGAAAAGGAGTCAGCCAATGGAGGGCAGCGCCCAGGATGGGAGGAGAGTCTGGATAGGCTTCTGAAAACATGCACCACAATTTCAAGACCCTGCACAAGGAGCAACTATCGGCTATCCGAAAATGTTGCAGCAGAAAGTAGCTACTTTGTAAATCTGTAAATCTTTGTAGGATTCAAAGTCTTGTTTTACTTTTGGAAAGCGTTTACGCACGAACTTTACGCACTGACATCTCTTAAGGCATACACGCTTAATCATTTCTGCCACTGATTTGCAGCAGCACTGTATTATCTACATTTATATTTGAATTAACAACTGCAGGTTGGAATACATGGAGTCAGAGATTTAAATAAATATATATGTATAAAATGTAAATTTTTAAAGACGTGTGTATAAATTTCAAAAATAAAAATAAATAAGATTTGCCAACTCAGAAATTCAGACAATTCGACTGTTTTTAATGATAATCCCAAATAATCCAAAGCAGACTTTATCTTTTTGTTCAGCTAAACATTTAAAAGAATGGGCGAATAAAAAAGGTAGAACTATGCCTAAAATTTAAAATTGACATCATTTTATCCGTTTTTACCCCGGTGTGCTCACCAATTTAGTTGCTTTAAAAACATGAAATTATTTTTCTTTTTCGGTCCTTCTTTAAAGATTATCTAAGGTTTTTAAAAATATTTTCTTTAAGGCGTAATGGCCATTTTCTTATGCCACATGTCAAAGTTTAGAACTATTTTTATCAGAGTGAAAAGGCCTGACCAGATTTTTATCCACGTCTTATTTTCCAATAATAACATGACGTGAATGTCAGAGAGTAATGAGAAGTGTAAATGACCCGTTTGAGGATTTTTTTTTTGCGCTACTTTTGGCGCACAGAATCAGCGGCCTGTCCGCGTCATACCTGAAGGAGAAGGCCTGCACTGGCTTTATCATTTTTTTTCCTCTTCCTCGCGCAGCTCCTCGCCCACCAAACACATCATCTTATCGCCATCGCCTAAAAACATTATCCCATTACATTACATGACCTTGACGCTATTTAGAAACCATTTACGGCGGCGTCTTATCTAAATACAGCCATAAATCAGGAGGTGTCACCCTCCTGCAGCACGGGTACAAGTATTCCATAAAAGCTCTCCTGGCCTGCTCACTGTTTACAGCTAAGAAGTTTGCAGCATATTTCACCGACCAACCTGCGTTACAATAAATAATCATCAGTCACAACTTTATGTTCCTTACTTCACACGAATGCACTGAAGTCTGCACGGAAAGGTTCATATGAATGCGCACAATGCTCTGCGTTTTTTCCCGTTGTTACCATCCACACTCCTGCAATACACTTTTATTCTTTCGACTGAATTATTTTTTGTGTATATAGCCACACAGATACTTTGAAGTCCACTGTATTTTTTTATGAGGGGTTATGGTTGATTTTGCACAATATAAATTTGTGATTGTTGCATTTTAAAACACCGAAGGGGCTCACAGCACCTGGAGCAGCTACAGCGCTGAAATTTGCTGCTCATTTATTTGACAGTCTTAGGGGAGCCATTCTTCATCATGACCACGCTGACTTTTATACTTGCGTGCATCATCCTGAAGAACTGTACTTATTTTATCTTGCTTTTTATTTTTATTATGGACACATAATACAACAAGAGCCTCATGTCAAAATAAAATGCTTTAAAGCAGAAAAATAAAAGCATGTGCAAAAAAATGTACAAAAGTAAATAGGACGATGCAAATTGACATTAAAAAAACATACATATATATATATATATATATATATATATATATATATATATATATATATATATATATATATATATATATATATATATATATATAAACAGTAATTAATGAAGCAAGCATTTTATATTAATTCATTTCTAGTAGACATTTACTGAATGGGTCATTGATGTACTTTTGTGTTCTAATAAGATCTGAAATTGAACTAAAATACATCTGGCTGATAATCTCACTAGTCTCGAAGTACTGAGATATTCTGTTCAGTGGGGATGTTTACCTCTATAATACAGCAAGTTATTGGCAATAGGAAGTAGAGCTGCTGGGATTATAATATAGGACCAATTCCATGCAGGGGATTTGTTATTTGGCTGCAGTTGCATGTCATGCATTATCATGTGTTATAACTCTGCATCTTAGTTTTACACTAAACAAACAGTAAGACATGGATATAAGATACACTATTTAAGTGAAAAGTGAAAAACCACAGCACAGTGGAGGTTTTTTTTTTACCCACAAGTGTGATAAATTGTGCATCTGTTTTCCTTCTTAAATCCTTTTTCAGCCTTCTTGTGTCAAACATATACAAACTATTAAAATTGTTCAAAGACAAGAGAAGAAGAAAGGGGGAAAGGTTTTTTTTGTGTGCAACTTTTCCTTTAATTAAAGAAAGTCCCCTGTGAACTGAAAAGCAAATTTTGTTTTTGCTATAAAACAAAATGGTTAATTTAAACTTTTTTTCCACTTTGATTCCACGTCTGCATTTAGATGCATTTTGCTGTTAAACTGTAAATTCAGACGTGCAATTTGTCGCTTTGCAAGTCAGCACGAGTCTTCTGCCTCTACAGTCAAACTTTGTTTTCCTCCTCTTGCACAGTTCAACAAATAAGCGCATGAAACAATGATATTGCATTTGGCATATTTTTATGCAAAGCTGGGGCTGCTTATGAGCCTCCTCTCTGTCCTGTTTGCCACTCGCGTGTAGCCTCCGCTGTCAGCGTGAAAAACACCATGCAGCCTCCAAAAAGAAAACCTGACACTGTTGATTAAGACGTCCACTACACAGAGATGAAATACAACACTGGTCATACACCCACACGCCCTCTTACTCCTTTTCTTCATCTCTCTCTGTATCACTTTCTCCACTTCTTGTTCTCCTTTTGCCTCCATTCTTTCTCTCAAATGTTTAACCAGAACCTTCCCTCTTTTTGATCTCTCATTTTTTCTGCCTGTTTTTTTCCTGCCCTGCTATCACCAGAGGTGCTGAAAGACCTGAGCAGCAGTAATAGTCTCTTCATATTTTGCTTTCAGCCCCAATAGACTTCAGTCATCTCTCTCTCTCTTTCACTCTCTCTCCTCTGTTCCTGCTTTGCCAGGAGAAACATCCAAAATAGGTCATAAGGAGCCATCTTGGCCCTGTTATGAATTCTCCTCATAATTGTTTGTGTCATCATGTAGATTTTTCAATAGACACTGCTTCCCTCCTCTTCAGATTGCTTACCCTCAACTCCACATTTCCAAACAAATATTCAGCCTGATTCAAAGCCGAGCAAGCTCAGTACAGCAGAGCACGCTCAGCTCCAAGTGTTTATCATGCAGAGGCTCTTACAGTATATACATATATCCACCTCTGGCATACGTCGACGCCAGCACGCAAAGCTAATTAAGCCCATTGGGTACAATTAGACATGGCGGCTCTTTCTCATTCTGGGAAATGTGGGCAAAGTGGATCATGCTGCAGGGTCAAGGAGTTCCTAAGAGGCCCAGTGCCCGATGGGAGAAGAAATTCCAGTGTCCACTATGTGGAGTGTTAAAGAGGAGCAGGACGGGGTGCAAAAGAGGCTAAAAATGTCAATTAATAGTTAATGTGGGATTATTTTGTTTCGTGCTGGTGCATTTGAGTTTATGCAGAAGTCGAATCTCTGAAAACTGAAATCTGAATTAAATTCTCATTTTAATCAGTTTGAGTTTTGCTTGTTGTTAAATTCTCACCACAGTCTACTTTATTGTTTTGCTGCTTGAGGGTGTATGTCATTCAAATTACACATAAATTAGTTATGTAGTTATTGATTAATGTCTGTTATCCTTGCATGCAGTGGGACAGATTTGGTTTTATGGTTCCAGATCTTAAGATTTCTGTCTCAGAGATTTTATTTGTCTACATCTTAATACTTGTACGTGGGGTTTCTTGTATGGCATTATAAATGACATTATGGAATGAACATAAAGTAAAATGCTTGATACTAAATTATTATTGTTCTTTTCTTGTAATTGAGATTCAAAATTCCAGAAAAAAGAAACGTTTTAATGGGAAATCTCAATAAACATGATGATGTCATGGAATTGTGTGCAAATTTCAAACATTTCTGTTCCATGTCTTCACATTTGTGGATTCGCTTGCATGATTTGAAAATACAGCAGCAGCAGCAGCTTAATGTGACGTCTGTCGTTTATTGTTATTATTTAGCTTTTTATCTTTTGCCATCCGTCCGTGCAGCCAACCGCTTTTCCTGTTGTGGGTGCAATTTACACACTTTTGCAGGAGGACAACATGTTGTGTGTGTTTGGTTTTTTTTAGTGTATGTTCTATCATCTTTTAATGGGCTGCATCTATAAAACTGTGGGTCAGTACTGATACTTACAAGTACAATTTGGCCAATAAGCAGTTGTGACATCTTTTTAATTTATGCTTATTTGTTTATATTGTTCCTTTGTGTCAGGGAAACAAAGAGGTTATCTTAAAAATAATCTCTCCATCACAATTTTTTTTCCATTTTGCACTGACATTTTAATACAACACTACAGATAAACATCAGCACTATGTTTGTTAATGGCCCCTTATTTACAGATATCAGTCAACAGGACCAGTATCGGGCAGCTTGAGCCCTTTTTCTCCACAAAAAATGAATAAATCAGTTATGTATAAATCAGACACTCAGAGACGATCTGCCATCCCTGCCACAGTCCCTCTCTCTCGCTCCTCTGATGTTAATAAAGCAGACACTCTCACACATCTGCAGCTGTTATCATAATGCAGTGAACAATGAAACTTTCCTGAGTGATTTTGTTTCCGCTTTTATTTTTCCTCCTCGAAATATGATCTCGCTGTCAGTGATGTCATTCATATGACTCACATTAAACACTCAGCTAAGCCATCTGTGTTGCATGCCCGACTCCTATAAAACAAACAGGACGTGGTTACAGTATCAGTCATGTCTGTGGCTTCTTTGCATGTTTATCAGGAACAACAGTGATTTTGGTTATAGATGGTGTGGTATTTTAGTTTAATGTAATGTAATCAATAAAAAATTAAAATTCTTGCAGAGATGCTGGTGAATGTTTTATTTGCTGTAGTCTAATTAACAAAAATATACCCCAAGCAGACTGGAGTCAAAACTCATGCTAAACATATTTTATTGTTTGTCATTTGGGAGCTTTACCAGATCATTTACTTTTACTACACACACTCCACACTTGCTTTTTTTCCCCTCCAGCCTGGTCTCACTTTCTTGACCGTTTCATTATCTGAGCAAAAAGGAAATTCTCCACATGTTTGACGCTGCCCACCTCACCTCTCGTACATTTTATTCTCTCCTCTCATCTATCTATTGATAAGTGATTGTCGTCTCCATGCATGTCTGCTCTCTGGTCATTTGTGTCTCAAAGCTCCAGAAACTGCCCTCTAACTGCTGCAATTCTGCCCGTCCTCAGCCAATAAAGATAAGAGCGGGGGGGCTGGAATGTGGAGCAGAGAGGTGACGGTGACGAGCTGAAGGGACATAAACTGACATAAACTCCAACACTTTCAATTATAAACCTTTTACCTCCTTTTTTTTGTTTATCTGACAAGTCATGTGGACACATTTTCAAGTTATACATCTCAGGCTTTTAATAAAACAGCAATTATTCTGTCTATTAGCAGCTCATGACAGTTTTTACACTTTCTGGGAGTTATGAAAGAAATCTCTTTATTTGTCAGCACCTGCGGTCATTCATCAAAAAGAATTTAATAAAAAGAAAATTGTTCGTTTGTTTGTTTTTATAGTTTTTTTTTAGTAAATGCTGATGAAGAAATAACTCCTTATAACACTGCAGAAAGTTATTAAATGCATAGCATATCAACTGAAGGACAAAAATTAATCATGAAAAATGAAAATCATTGTTTCTAAGAGACCAGTGCTTTACGGTGTCTTGTTTTGTCTGACGAACAGTCAAAGACCTGAAGATATCTGGTTTGTAATCATATGAAACAGGGACAAGATGCAGATTCCCACATCGGAGGCATCCAAATAATCCTGTTTTTGCTCAATAAATGACTTAAAATTATTTATATTGTATTTAAAAAGTCCAAATGTATTCTGAGGAACATACAACTAATCATGTACATCTTCAAGACCAAATGATCTGTCAATTAAAAGAACAATATAAGTAAGAGTTCAGATATTAATTACATTGTTAAAATTTAGAAATGCATCAGATACAGCTTGCATCATCCACGTTGGTCCCTGCTTTATTCTTTATGAAAACATCAATATAAACTAAGACTGAGTCAGGTCCTGTGCTCCGGGCTCACGGACCACCGGCAGGTCCGGCTCTAATGATTTCATAGCAGCAGATTTAACAGAGGGTGGCTGCTCTGTGTCAGACGACCCCAGAGGGTTTAGCGAGGCTGACAGTCAAAACATCGGCATAAAGGATTGACCCTGAGAAATCCTGACGTGGAGATGGTTCAGGGACCAGCATCTCTAAAAGTCTGACGTATAAAAATGAAAGCCTAACAAAACTGAAAAGCACTTAAGGTCAGCTCTTGCCTTTCTCTCTCTAATCCTCCGTGTACTGGTAATTTGAGTGGATTCTATTTGTGTCTGTTTGTGGGGTTTTTTTTTCATATTGCTCTAATATCAATATACTGAAATCTTCTGGCCTCCTAATGAACTCTTTAAATAAAGCTCAAAGATGTCCAGTTTCGAAGTAAAAGGAGAGAAGAAAAAGATTTCTCTATATTTAGATCGGACCTTTACAATCTCCCACAATGACCAGCAGGTTCAATCCCAGAGCTTTCTAGCTAGGAGCCCACAGTGAGTGCTAACCGCTGCACCACCCTGCCACCCTTACATGTGGGAACAATAAGTTTTTACTGTTGTTACAGCTCATTGGAAAAAAAGATTTACCATACAACACACAACGAGACAAAACCCCACGAGAAAGACAACCTGCATTTAGATTTATATAATTGGCATCAACTTATATATATATATATATAGATAGTCGTAATGGACATTTATAAATATTCAAATAAAAAAATGTATTAATTAGTGTTGTATTGGCTGAAATTAGATAAAATTCCACCAAATCTGGATGGAAAGGGGACTTTTTTAAGGCTATGACTGGATGTAATTGAGACAACAAAGTCCCTGGATATCTGTTTCCTAGAGAGCCGATATCATGACTACACTAACTTCAACAAGCATAAACAAAATCTTAAGCATTTCTGTAGCGTTTAAGGAATTTGATTCAGGAATACCTGTGTAATGCTTTTATATGTAATCCTCTTTAGACAGATTTCTCAATGTAAGACAAACTGTTTACCCGTTGGTTATAAAATAGGAAGAATAAGCTGTGTGAAGGCTGTTGTGTATAGTAACACTCTGTATTAGTGTTGAGGTCATTGTGTTTGCTGACATAATTGCCCCACAGGCTCTTAATGGCAGAGGCAGCTAGTTAAAGTCTCCTGCTTGTCCATTCATACTCAGCGCTCTCCACCTCGTGCTCCTGCTCATTAAAACGGCGAATGGGCCACAGATGTGGAGTCGCCCATTAGTTTTTACCTGGAAGGAGCTTAGGGAGAGGTGAAGGTAGGAAGTCAACCATCAGGGCCAGGGCTTTGTTGCCCTGCTGGGGCCACCCAGGCTAAAAATGTCTGGGCTCACACTGCTGGAAGGAATGTGTTCGTCAGGTGACAGATGTTACCTGCTGCAGGTAGACAAACGGCAAGTTAGAAATATCCTCAAAAGGCGGGCTGAAGGGTAGATTTTTTTCACGACACACTAAAATGATTAACGTATACAAATCTGGAGGATCTGCTGGTTCTGTTTTTAAAGTCCCGCATCAATCAACGGCAGACAAACAAATCCCTTAAACCTGGTTTTGCTTACAGGATCAATATGAGCATTGTCTCTAGCTCTTAAAGGGACAGTTCACCACAAAAATTCTATGTAAACATGGTGCTTTTTATCCGTCTGTTTTGGAGTGATGTGCCCAGTTTTGGGAGATATCAGCTGCAGAGACTTATCTTGACTATACTGGAACTAGATGCCACTCGCTTTGCTTTGAACAAAACCCCAGAAATATGCAGCTGGAATCACTCAAAGAAATCCACAAACCTTGTTGTGAGAAGTCTAATGTAAAAAATATTCTTTTACTGAGCCATCAACGGTATCACCATTCAGGAAGTCTGCATGATGAGAGGCTCATGTTTGTGACGGCACAACATTTGTAAACATGACTGATATCAACCTTCAGCCAAACTGCAGTGCTGACACGCTTTTTTCTGCACAGCGATATGGTTGGTAGGTTTCGTTCTTCCTTCTTTGAAGCTTTTATTTTTAGTGAACAGAGTAATAGTTTCAGAAACTAAATATTTCTCCACCACACAGTGATATTCCAGGAAACACACCTTAACAACAAAACTTTGCGTCAAAGACATCTCCCAGTACCACAACTCCCGAAGCAGTGCATCAATTATCACAGCTTCATCGAAGCCGATGAGCTGAGCTACTACTGACCTTGTGAACGCCACATTTTAACCTTAACCTAACATTAAGGTTAACGACAGAACTCAATAGTCTAATGCAATCTTAGGAGGTCTGTAAAAGGTACTGCTACACCCAGTGCATAGAATATATGTGCAAACATATGTGGAAAGACTGGAGGCATATGACAAAAGCGCATTATATAATAATACAGAAAAGTAGACATTTAATGAAGGTGCTTTTCCAAGACAGTATGACAGAGTTCTCAAACATATCCATGAAGGAGTTCCAAGCTTAGTGTGGAAAAACTTGACTTAACCCCATCTAACACCACAGGGATAAATTGAAAGCCCAACTGCAAGCCAGGTCTTACGGTCCAGCTGAATGTGCATTAGTACATGCACCCTGCAGTACTTAAGCCTGAAAACCAGAAGATCTGAGATACTCCAGATTAATGTCCTTGGTGTTGACATACAGCTGTAATGTTTCCACAAAACTTTGGTCAAATTTCCACATACTTTAGACATATTTGAGGCCAACATGAGAATAAAACCTGCATTAGTCAGAAATGTTGACCCTAACCTGGAATTGAATGACTCTGTAATGTGAAAAGGGTCACTCTGGCTGGAAATATCAAAATAAATTGCTGTATGTAGGTTTACTCGAGAATCTATAAAAAAAAAAGATGGACCTAACATCTATTTCCATCCAGAGTTTTTAAATCCAGATGTGACAAGCAAGGCCAGACCTAACGAGAATAGCGTACATGGATATAGCAGCGACTTGTCATACACAAAGCAGCCGCGCACTACAGGACGAGTGGCCCCCTGTTGGCTATTAGAAAGAATATCAGTTTAAGGCACTTCAACGTTGACTTTACTTTAAACCCAGAGCACCCTGAGGGCTGAAATAAAGCTCACAGTCATTTGGCTCATTGAGCTGAGCAGCACGAGGGGAGCTATGGCAGAAATACTGTGCGGTCCTTGCCAGGCACCGTAACGAAGACAGACCCTCTCAGTCAGGAAAGTAAGTCAAATGTACCAGATAAAGAAGCAAATAAAAGAGCAGATTTTGAGGTTAAACTTCACTAGGATGACAGTGTTGTTCACTGTCTGGTAGATCTGTAAATATCCAACTGATTGCTACACACATTAACCGGTTTCCTGACCTATAAACATGCAAAACTGTGACATTTGTGTGTATCTAAGCTGGCTTTCTCGTTTTTCTGCACCTTCACTGGTCAATAATTGATTAAAGAAGCTTTGACAAAACAAAGTAATTGTTTCATGCCAACACTGGCCTATTGACCAGGTCAGACTTTAACTTTTACCTCCAAGCCTACATGTCATCTGTCAGTTTATTTACAGACTCTAAAACTCTCACTGTTCAGGGTTTAATTGGGTTTATCTCACTCAGATGTGACCAGAAAATAACAAGTAAAGCAGCTCTTCGTGGTTTTGAGTGCTGCGTGGACAGATTTCTTTCAGTTTGTCTCAGCTGTGTTTGAACCTCTTTCTTATCTGTAAAGAC
This sequence comes from Maylandia zebra, assembly GCF_041146795.1. NCBI lineage: Eukaryota > Metazoa > Chordata > Actinopteri > Cichliformes > Cichlidae > Maylandia > Maylandia zebra. The sequence continues at coordinate 30,026,865 of NC_135176.1, read as the reverse complement.
CCTAAAATAGCTTAGCAGCTCTGTGTCCCAGCTGGCATTAGGCCTCATGATAGTGTCAGATCAGCCTGAGGAATGCAACGACAAGCTCTCAGACTCAGATTGGATGCCTATCAGAGCAGCGTGAGCTCTGACTGGATGCTTATCATAACCATAGCCCGTTGTCAGCTGATGGGATGACCTTTACAGTATCAGCCACTGGATGCCATCTAAAGGCGAGGCAGCAGCGGCGGGACTTTCCCTGATATTTTTTCACACCTCCCTCATCAGACCTGTAAACCGCAAAGAGCATTATTCAGAAATGAGAGGGTACTTTAGGAAAATGAGGCAAAGCAAGCTAAATTTAAAATGTTAGCTCACACTGCGAGCAATGAATCATCTTCTCTGCGTCGACTTCGAACCTCTAATATGCATGAGTGTCAGAGAGCTGAAGGTGGTGAAACAGGCCTGCTCTATACAAGTCAGCACTTACAAAAGGTTCATGAGTGCAAATTTTGTGTTAATAGCCATGGCAAATACGTAATTCCTCAAGTAGATTTTCACAATGGGTGGCACACTCCAGAGTCTCTGTAGAGATGATTGTGGAGGTTATGCTTTGAACTGATTTTATAAAATCAAACATGAACGTAAAAGAAAAGAGTAAAAGTCATTTTAAGCTTGTGGTTATTGCTGATTTTTATACAGCTGTAAAAAGTTCAACTTAATGCAAATCTATAGTTACTGTACAAGTGTGAAAACATTAGATTGCTGTGCCAGCTGAAAACTGTTTATTTTCAGCAACTTTTTTGGTTTAGATATGGAAAAAATACCGCTGGTGAAGATTCACCTTGCCAGTGAGCAACACATCAAGACACAGCTTTTGCCAAGAGATAAAGACTTGTTCGTGCCTAATACGGTTATGCAGTTCTAGGTCTTACCCCATTGAGTATTGTACAGTACAGCTGTTCAATATCTCAGGATGTAGAGCATCGACTAATTGGAAAGTTGGTGGTTCAATCAGGCCGCCCAAGTCTGCTTGCCAAATATCCTCGGGCAAGATACTAAGCCCCAGATGCTCTCCGATGCATCCATCAGAGTGTGAATGTTAGAGAGAAAGCACTTAAGCAAAGAAAAAAAAGACCTTTCTGAGCTGCTAAAACTACATGTGTTCCAACAATCGCACCTATTCTCTTTCATTGCACATAAAATGATCAAAGTTACATGAGAACTTCAGTCTGCATCAAAAATCTTACAAAAATAGCTTACATCCCCAGCCAAGTCTTACACATTATTCTATATAGTAATAAATAATAATGACAATAATAACTAAACCAAGAAGTGGTCAAAGGGAAAAGGAAAGCATGAGATGTGCATATAGACCTCCATTGGTGAGTGCCTCAAACCTGCATTCTTTCTACTGGCCAGCAGAGGGCGATACCTCTGGTTATAAAAAGAAGTCACATTGTATATAAGTCTATGGGAAAATGAGCCTTCTTTAGCTTGACCTACCTTTCTCTGTGAACTGATAACACATTTGGCTGCTGGATGTATGTTTTATTTACTAGTTTTCAGTATTATTTAATACAAAATCATGTTCATTTTGTAAATTATTATTATTATGTTTTGAGCAAAACAGATGATAAAGCAGGGTATGCCCTAGGCCACGGTGATTTACACGCTTCTTTATGAAATTACAGTCACTCTAGCCCTCGTCAGAAACAGTCTTGCCAAAATATTTCGATATGCCAGTAGAGGAACGACATCATCATGTAGCTGTAAGTGCCTTTACATGACTGTTGTTGGATTTGACGGCATATTAATAAAACTGGTTTGAATACAATTGAGTTATATGGCCCTTGGTGTAGTTTTAATGTTTCTAGAGAATTTTGAAACCTTGCCCTCAGTAATCTGGTCAACCATACATGGTTATGTGAATGTAGGTGTGGGTGGCACTGGTTTCTTTGTCCGAACATGGTGGATAACACTGATCCAGACTACCTTCTATTTATTCCTATCAAAATGCTTTTGCTGCTGCCAGATATGGAGCACAGACTGTTTTCCCAGAAAAGCCCCTCTGGATGGCTCGTGTTGAGTCTACACTCAGAGTTTTAAAGCAATCATGTTACAATACTCAAACTAAAGATAACTGTTACTACTTTAAATTACACATAAGAGAGAGATGACCTGAGAATTGTAGGGTGTAATTCTGTGGCTGGGACATAAATCTGACCATGAATGCTTTGTGGCCGCCCAGGTCAGTCCTCCTGTGGGAAAAGGGAGATGAGAGACTTGGGGTCAATCTAGGCTAAGCCCTGCTGGTGCCAGTGAACCCCCTATTTCACCAAACCAAGGTCAAATACTGTTTAAGAAAAAGATTGCATTTTTGTTGCATGTTGTTGCATTTTTTACTCATGGGGGGGGGGGTCGTCTGATTGTTGGCGTTTTCTCTGTTATCATAGGATCTTTACAATGTTAAAGCATCTTGAGGTGATTGTTACTGCGATTTGGTGCTGTACAAATAAAATTGAATTAAATTTGTCAACCTGTTTGCAGCAACAGGAAAGGTAATGAGAGCTCTATCATCTCGACAACAGTATAGCATGCATGCAAGCATCTGACAAAAAGTTATGAAACCAGGCTGCTGAGTTTCGGCATCTGAAAAAAGCCAAAGCTCGTGTGATTAAATCATTTTCTTGTTTTTCTTCAAAATTAAAGTATTAAATGTGTCAAACATGCATTTACTCAAAAGTTAGTGGCTTTTTGTTGCTTAAATTGGGCATTTACAAGCATAACCATTCAAAATAATTAATGATTTATGTTCAATATAATGTGTGTTTCTGAAAAAACAAACAAAAGAAAAACAGGGACATTAAGTGACCTTATGCAATTTAGCAGGAGTGCATAATCAAATATTTTATGAAATGGTCACAAATTGTGTGTAAATGAACACAAATTTGCCTTGGTTTTGCAGCACTTAGCACAAATTTGAATCTCACATAATTCATCTGGAACTTTCTTTTATGACAACAGTTTTTGGAGGTTTTTAATGTATGCAAAAATTTAGGAAAGGGTGGATTTTTCCCGCCATTCTGTCCACAATCATCTCCTGAACCTAACCGAGTCGAAAACAAAGCCCAGGCGCAAAATAATATTAAAGCTGATCCAGGTCGCCTTCCAGCTGGATCACAGGGACCAGGAACTAGAAGACTCAGCTGGTGGCACAATAATGGTGGAACAGAAGCATTCCTGACATCTTGTTCCTTTACATTTTTTGGCTACTTATCCCAATTTTTTTAATGGCAAGTCTGAATTAAGCAGTAAATATGTTTTCATCTTTAAAAAAAATACAGATAGCAACTGCTGTTGCCACTCGTGCAAAGCTACTCCTGCACAAACACAGAGTTCTATAAAAAAAATAATAATAATAATGCGTGCTGAGGAACACTGTTGCCATAACCATGCCACTGAAAACAGGCAATTCCCTACATTTTCACTATTTTTACTACAATTTTGCATCATGCATGAACTTTATGTGGGGTAAGAATATTAGAAGGAATTATATAGCCTGGGCTACAATTAGCTTAAAATATTTGATGGGATTCAACAGTTGGGTGCATCACATCACGTTTATTCTGACTGTTTGTGTTTCGGATCCGTAGTTTAAACAGAGAAACATTAAAGAGGAGAAAAGGATTGTAGGGTATTGACTTGTTTCAATCAATTCACCCAGCCTAATTGTGAGGTCATGATCCTGTTATGAAATGAAATAAAATGACAAAACAAGAATGATGGGTCAGCTGAATTAACGTGAGCACGACTGAGCCCAGTCTAGTCGAACAGACGGGTGAGTTTGGGAGCTCGGCTAAGGCGCGATCCCGCCGCTCTCTGCACCATTTTCCCATTCCCCGGCTTTTCCATGTCGACTTCGCTCTACAGCTTCGCTCCTGAGGAAAAACAGACGCCCTCTCTGCCGCCACCCTCCCCCTCCTCCTCTTCCACCGGCTTTCTTCTCCTTCCCCCTTTGCCCCTTGGGCTTTTTTTTATGGCAGGGCTTCTAACATATGACCCCTGCCATGCATTAGACTGCATGTAAGCATCCAAACACGACAATATAAAAAAGAACAGTGTGCGATAAGGTACACAAATTTCGTGTGTATGTATTGTATTCTCAAATTTTTCTATGAGGTGAGACCACCTCCCCAAATCCTCACCAGCTCTCAGCAGCAAAAACTGAATTTTGATTTATCCCCTGCAAACACACTCATACTGTAATCCAATCAAACAGCAGCCTCAGAGAGTAAGAAATCATCTTTGCCTCGTGGAGATTTTCATTCAGCTCTTTTCTTCTTCGGCTCATGCTAGCTCGTCTGGACGATCGCCCCTGTGAATCATCTGGCTTGCCACTGTGTTATGTGGAATGACAAGCTGTAATTTGGTGTACACGTTTACCTCATTTGCATGAGAAGCATTTGCACTGCCTGCCACCAAGATGAACAAATTACGGCGGCGGTTATTCTCAGAATAAATAACGGAGGCTAGATTATGAACGTTGCTGGGAAATGAAGGAGTGGCTCATTACGGCAGAGCAGCTTTATGCTAAGTTGGTGTCCAGTGGCTCTTTCTCCATGACTTCCAGGTGAATGACATCACTGTTTAACTGATGCTGCCATTATGAGTCGTTATTCAAACCAAAGAAAGGTTTTTAAATCCTTCTTCATGTTCAAGTCTCAAAGATCACCAAAGGACTCAAAAAATTACCCTCTGAACAAATTGCTGGTTCAAAGCCTCTTATACATATTACTAACTTTTACCCATTGCTTGGACTTAACCAGTACATAAGATCATTAAAAAAAAAAAGACCACTGATGGGTTTGGTAATATATTTTTAAAACTAACTTTATATGAAAAGTTTCAGTTTTTTACAAAATGTCCAACTTTGAGACGTTCAATACCCATAAAACAACCAACACAAAAAATAAATATAATGGGAAAAAAGGAGCAGGCTAATTTAAAAATACCAATCAAAATTTAGTATGTTGGTAACATACTAACCTCCAACAGAACACTGTGTTCATTAAAAACTGCCATTGTAAGAATCTGAAAACATAATGTTTGTTTCATATCAGAGGAAACTGGATTGGAGAAAGTAAAGACAGTATGATTGCCTTCTTTCCCCAACCACCTTCACAAGGTTTCCAGTGCATAAATAACAAACCTGCAGACTCCTGTATGTGTAGAGATGCAGACAGTAGGAAAGACAATAGCAAATCTAAAATGTGGATGAAAGATCAGAAATCTGGCAAAAATTTAGTTCAAACAGAAGAAGGACCAAAAACAGGAAACTTCTTTCATTGCATATAAACAATGTCTGTGCAGGACAAGTTTATAATTTTGAATTTTAACAACAACCCGCTGTTTCTCCAGCCCTTTCCTAACTGAATTTTGCTCATGAATTTCTCCAGACCTCCGTGAGCCTAACAAACAGAGGACCACGTGCAGCATTACCTCTAGACATGAAATCCCTTCCTTTACGGTGACACATTACTACACCTAAACACACAACATATGACAAGGTAGTTTGCATTGAACTAAATAAAAGCACCTTCACTCACTAACCGAATTTTCAACTGAGGCTGTGAGCCAGCTGCATAAATATAAAACCTTATGACTAAAAACACGAAGACGGTGTTTCAGTTGATTTTTGTTTGACCTCATATATTTTGGGTTCGGTTAGACACCCTTTAGACCTCCCACGTCAGTTTAAAATCTTGAATATAGATCTTGAATAATTTTGTCTGCCATGGGGCACGCACCAAACACAGCAATATGATAAATGCTTGGCATGTATGTGCATGTGCCTGCTACACTTTCAAATCTAAACTAAACTCTGACCCTGTCAGTTTGTCTAGTTCAGCAATTTTTCTTGAACCATTCCTCACATGAGCCGCTTTCACTTTCTTGCGCTCTACAACAGAAATACTATAAGAAGCAAAATAAATCCAGACGTAAGATGTTTAAAGGACTTTGGCGTACTGTATTGCTCTGAACCAGCACAATAAAAAAGTCAGTTACAGTCTTGCACATATGCTGTCTCCTTGTGTTTCATCCTGTTTATTGTATTTCTGTCCTCCTTTTTTCTTTCACCACAGCAGATGGCCACCATCCTCGACCTTGGCTCTGCTGTTGGTTTTTTTTTCTTCCTACTGTTACCAAGGGCTTGCCCATTGGGAATTAATGGGTTGGTGGGGTTTCTATAATGTTGTACGACTTTTACTGTGCAATTTAACTTGCTGTGAGATGACTATTGTTTTCATTCTGCAGTACATAAATACAACTAAAAACAGAAGACTGGATTCAGCTATTAAAGTTGCAAAACTTCACAATAGACTTAATATCTTAGTTTTTTGGGTTGTTTCTTTGTATAAAGAAAAATCTAAATAAGTCATATACCTGGTAAAGAAATCAGGCATATTGAAAGTAATCTGGAATATATATACACAGATACACCTGTTTAGAGGTATATAAATAGATGCATGACATTTACGGTAATTTAACACTGACTTGACTGCACTAGTGGCTCATTTCTCAGATACATACGCCCAGAAAAACAGAAATTTACACAAATGTAGGCTCTTGGCTCATTTATCGGGTAACTATGTGTACCTTTGAGGGCAACAAAAAAGGGTATGTATGTCTCTAAGCAGTAAAAGGTAAATATTTGCATTAGAAATTAAAAAAAAAATGCATTCACCCAAATAGAAGAAGCCATTAGATGGATGATCTAAAGGCTTCTTAGATTTTAAGGCTTTACTGCTTCCTTGTTTATTTGAGGTTAATGGGAAAACAGTTTGACAAGTTTAATTTCTTATTTGATCTTTAAGTTTTAAAAAAATTGTAACACCACTCATGTTTCACATGTGCAAAGCACATGTTTGTGCTCACATGATAGTACACCTAAACACACAGCACATGACAGCATAGTCTGTGGTAGTGAATCACGCGCAGAATTAACTTAGTTCTCGAACTGTGGACTCCGTTACATCACATATTCCTGCAAAGAGGGCAGAAAATTAGTCAGACATAACAACTGCATCTAAATTGAACATAGCGACTGCATTTCATTAGGTTTAGATTTTTACTCACTGATCCACTTTACCTTTTCCTCGTTTAAATGCTCATTTTTCAGGAAATTATTAAGCTATTTGATTTTGTCAAACTCTATTTTACTGAGCTACTGCACTTCAAGCTTTTGACTGTTGTAACACGAACTTCCCCAATTTTGAGATAATAAGGAATATCTTATCTTCTCTTATCTCCAGCCCTGCTCAGATTCACCAAAAGCTATCTGCATTATTTCTGATGGTTAAACACGCTAAAGAAAAAACGATGACAAACAGCTTTTTAATCTGTAAATGCAGAAAAGGGCCAGTTTGCTTTGGGTTGCTTGGGTTAGGATTAAACGTAAATCCATGTTTCTAAAACATTTTGCAGACATAACTGTGACTTGTTCAGGACGAGTATTCTCTAAATTGGAAATAAATTACAATCCCAGTCATGTGTTTTTCAGTCATGACTAATGCTTGGAAATTAAAGAGGCAGATCATTGGCAAAGACTCCTGCTGTGTTGAGCCTCTCTCTTCAGGACTGACAAATCTTGAAATTAACCCTCGTTTGGTTTCTCTCTCGTGCTTTTAAATGTAACTGACTTTGATTCCAGAAAGATGACGGATGTGAAAGCTTTAAGCTGTGCTGCTACCTCGCATCATGCTATCAATATTTTTCAGGGTTGCAGAGCCTCTTTCAAACCAAGTATCTTTCTTGCCGTCTCTTTATTATCATGTTCTGAGGTATGTGCATATGTGTGCAGACATGAAGGCAGGCGTGCGTTTTCCTGCCTGGATGTGAAAGCGTCTCCTCCCTACGAGCCCTCTCGTGAGAGTTATACATTATATATAGTTTATTTGTAAGGAGGATTACAGTGTCCTGGATCTTATAATCCATTCTCAGTTTAAAACATGCCCCCTCTTTGTCCAAACGCCCGAACTTTGAACCTGTGGGCTTTGGTTCGCTTGTGAGAACTGACCAACAACCCCACCCCCAAAACAACTCGACTTCCCCCGCCAGGCTGCGGTGGAGATGGGGAGCGTTGTTTTACGGCACGATCTGTCTTGTACGTCTCAGGCCAAATCCTATTTTTATGGCTTGCTTATACATTCCTGCTGAAAATGGTTTACATACCGAGGCAGGGAGCCGTCCTAAATCAGCTGGCAGCTCCGTGCAGCTGGGACAAGGTGGAAACCTTGTCATCAGCCCGCTCCACCGGCGATTAATGAACCCCAAATTAAGATAATAACATCTTGGTCTGACCCAGGCCAGCGGATTACATCACTTTCACGGAAATTCAATGTCAACTCTTGTCGCTCTCAGTCGCCATCGAAACCAGCAGTATTTACCCACCTTGTTTTTTCCCTTGATTTATTTTGAGAGCCGACCCGTCCTGTGCCCATTCATGAAATTGGCGGGGTGTTTTCTCATTCTCGCAGGGTCCTTCAGTGCAGTTCAAACACTGCTGAGTGAAGGCGGAGAGGATGTATAATGAGCAGAGGAGTTAGAGGGTGATGACTCTGCCATTCAGGACCCGAGCACAATCTGCACTAGTGTTTCAGGCCAAGGCCCTCGAGTGCAGCCACACAAATCCTCTGTTCCCCACTCTGTTTTAAAACCTTGTTTCATTCATGTTAGCAGCTCATAAATGGCCGCCCACAGCCTCAGCAAAAACAAGCCGAGGCCCTTCACTTTTATACGACGCAATCTGCTGTGGGGCCTTAATCACCTCCCTGTATTTTTAATAGAGGAGGCTTAGGTTTGATAAGAGGTAATACAGAGGGCAGGAATGTGTTCCTATATTCGGCAAAAAAACAGCTGTATGCAACTTTTAGAACATAATTGGTAAAAAACTGACATGAAGAGATGTGTTTTCCTGTTATGGTAAGTGAAAGCATCCTTCTTGTTAGGCCAGTATAAACATGCGTCATTAAAATAGAGTCTAATGGCCATAGGCCCTGGGGCCCAACAGTGTCAAAGGGCCCCACAGTCCAGAGTCTGGGTGAAGTGGCTATTATTAGTATTTCAGTCTGCAGAAAGCAAAGACTCAGTGATATGTGTCAGTAACTGAAAGATTTTAAACATTCTCAAAATATTCAGCAGAGTGACAGTCTGTGTAAACTTACGAGAATTAGGACTTAAGGTGAATTACATTTGAAGATATCAATATTTAGTGAGATGTCAGTTAAAAATCCAGGAATGTTTTGGTTTGCCAATGAAGACAGAATTAAACAGGTTTTTATTTTTTTATTTTGTTTTTTTTTTTTAAACACCTGCTGATTTTTTGTTCCCAAAGTCTGGAAAAGACATGTGATTGGATTTAGCATTTGGAAGCTATGTTGCTATCCTGGTTCTGCTTTCTTTTGTTATCATTGGGCTGCGCAATGAATCAATGAATCAAAACCAACATTCCCAACTTCAAATCGATGTAATCGTCATGTAAATCCATGTCAGTAATGTGATTTTTGTTTGTTTGTTTTAAAATTCTGCAAATGCTTCCCTGTTATCTACTGTCCCCTTTAAAAAACACTACAGTGTGCTGTCACATGACGCCGCCCTGTCCCGTCTGCAACATGGAAACATGATGGAGTCGAACAGTTTGTAGCAGACACAAATGCCGTGTCTGTTGTTTGGCGACGTTTTTTTTTTCATGGTAAAGATGTCGTCAAACTTGGAGCACCATCATATCATCAAAAATGATCCAAAATTTAGCAGTTGAGCACATTTACAGTGCAAACCTTGTGTGTGTGTTAATGTTAATTGTTCATTAATCAAAATCAAGGTAAAAATATTAATTACTTGTGATTTAATCTGAGATTGTTTCACATAAAGACATAGAAGCAACATATATAAAAAAGCTATGCTATGTTTACATTAGTCTTTAATTTCAGCTCTATTTCACAGATATACACGTTGCAAATTATGACATTGTGGATGAGCATATTCCTCATTAATTCTTGTAATCATGGAATGTTTTGGGTTTTTTAAAACTATTTTAAGATTAGTTATCCATTTGTTATTCTAGCAAACCACTAAAAATAATCTAAATATGTAATTGCACTTATCAAAACTGAAGCAAACTCTTGTTGGAAGGTCGGTGAATAAAATTAACCTCACGTTATTGGACAGGACAAACACAGCTGGGAGGTCCAGGAAAAGGACATAGGGCAGTTTAAAAATGTGTACAAATGGGTTTTTTGTACAAGGCTGTAAACATAGTTAGGCCTTTGAACATGGGAGTCTACGGAGATTGATTGGAGCCAAATGGTCATTAGAGGAACTGCAGTTTCTGGTACCACTGGCTTCACCTTTTAGCCCTAAAGGTCGCTGCTTGGAAGTTATGCTCAGAAGAGATGAGAAACTTTTTAATTTTCCTGGTGTGGCTTTAAGACTAATGGATAGCTGTCTTTGGAAGTGAATGCTTCCAAAGCAGAGTAACTGGAGATTTTCTTGCCTTAAATTGTGTTCAAATTTGAATTTTTCGAAAATATAATGAGGTCAGATTTCTTCAGCATCACTTATGATGCAACAAAAAAAATTAAATAAATATAATAAACCAAAGCACAATAATGGATGCTTTTTTAGTAATAGCTGAATTAAAATCCACTTCTGGCATCTTAATTTTGCTAATTGATGTTTAAGTATGAAAAGGTTTGGTTAGAAAACATTAAAGTGCTTGTGTCTTAATAAATCTTTATCTCTACAGCTGATGTATAAGTTTCTCAAGAATGCTGATCCCTTAGTGTAATTTAGTTTTTTCCCACCACTTACAGACATCATAACTGCAAATTCCATTCACACAAGAAAAGGATTGTAAATCATTTTGCACTGTTTATGTTTGCTGTAACTTCATTTTTTTTTCCACCACCCTCCCTTTTACTCCCAGAATTTCTTTCTGCTCAAGCTGCTTCAGTGACTATGGAGGAAAAGTTGTTGAATTTTACTTTTGTTTCCAGTATCCGCCACTGTCCCTTCTACATATTCAATTCACTTCTAACAAAATTGCCTTTTCTTGTATGTGGGAGCCAGAAAATAGTTCTTCAAAGTCTTATGAGTGAAAAGGATGTTACCTCATTAAAGAAGAGGCCATAAATCTGTCTCGCTCCTCAGCAGCACCGATCCACATCTGGCCATTCGCTTCAGCCACTCATGGTTTCTCATTCTCGCTGAGCCCCGGATGGGATTTATGGTTCATTCTGCTTTTGTCACATGTTGTTTAGTCCAGCTTCCCTATCAGCAATCTCATGTTAGTACCATCCCTTGTAATGTTTGGGATTTTTGCCAAAGTGTAATGCTCTTTGCATCAAGAAAGACTAAGTCTGCCTACGTGAAAGTGCGTAAAGTGGCTGTGTAGCTGAATGTGCTAACTGCTTCTGTCCAGGATGATTTCCTCCTGAGATAACCAGGAATCAACCTACATGAATGCACGTTAACTGGGAAAATAAGGTCGTTTGATTCTAGATTCGTGGCTACACTTTTATTTTGAAAAAATATATATATATATGCAAGATATATCTGAATATGTTACTTGCTGTTTTAATTTATTTCAGCTAAGGTTATTCATGAAGGGGAAAAACCATTTGATGATGATGATGAAGATCAGCATATCCAATGACAGTTTTTACAGTTACATTGTCACACACACCTCAGATCTTAATGACTCAGTTTAAACAAATTATTTTATAATGATGTGGTGGTGTAATAGTGTAGGGGGTCTTTTCTTGGTATCCCTTTCTGAGTGCATTATACCAACACAGTCACCAGATCTAAGTCAAATAGAGCACCTTTGGTGGAGCAGCAGATTCACATCATATAGTTGCAGCTGTCAAATCTGTAGCAACTTTGTGATGCTATCAAATAACTATGGACCAAAATTTCTGAGGAATGCTTCCAGCACCTTTTTCAAGCGACGCCATTAAGAATTCAGGCAGCTCTGGAGGGGAAAAAAAGAGGATCCACCACAGTACTACTAAGGTTTTACTCTCTGAAGTCTGAAGAAACCTGCATGGTTCTACACTGTCACCAGACAGACATCTTTGAAGCTGCTCATCTCAAACTAGCTGAGGTTTTAATTGTGCAAGAAAGGTCGTATAACTTTCAATAATTTTACCTCCTTGGTAGCATTAAAGATGGCCTGACTAGATGAAGTCAATCACACTTTTATGGAGGAGTGTGCGGGCAGGACATGAAACAGTCCCTTCAGGTGTCTTATCAAGCAACTTTGAAAATGCCTTCAAGATGTGTAAAAGAGAAAGAACCAATAGCAAGCTCTTCATTTTTTTAGTCATTCTAGTAGCAGGAAGGAGTTACGCTGCAATAGAGAACCAAAGTCTACAAAATTAAGTAGCTATAGAGTCGTGTTCTTTTACTTGGGCAACCAAAACCTGGGTATATATTCTGTACATCTGTGGCTCCATAGTTTACACTTTTACCTAACATGTGAAAGATCCTGGGAGGAGACAAAAATCTCCAGGAAATCAAACTTGGAGCTACCCACTGTGGTGACCGTTTGTGAATAAGGGGGCAGCTGAAAGTAGCTGTACATCTGTTTAGAGAAAAAACTTCTCCTGTGCCCCAGTTACTCACTGCTCTACTAATCATGCAAACCTGTCTTCACTATCACTGATTACCAGCTGATTCCCAGGTCCAACTGACCGTCATTTGACTCATCTACGAAAATACACAACGGAAACCCACACGCCACACAGTTAACATGTAAGAAGTGAGCACAGTGAAAAGATCTCCTAAATCTTAACCCAAAATGCTTAACTCAAACCTGAGTCATACCTGTGCTTAAGCCTTAATAACGCAGCTGTCATCAGTTTTCCAAGAGAAATAAGTACAAGTTTTGGAAGGTATAGACAAACAATGTCCTGCTGTTAAGGTCAACGCATGACAAAACACCTCTTTGTTTGCTTCTGGTTGGCACAAAGGATACGCCACTTGATTTTCTATCGTGTAAAATATTTTGTAAGTACATAATTACAATTTGCTAATTAGGGCTAAAAAAAACTATCAAATCAGCTTTTACAATTTTAACACGTTTAAAAACTCACACAAACCACAGTGTGTGTATTTCTCCTGGTTTTGTTCTGTATTTGTGTGGCTTTTTACCCTTTTCCTCTTTCACTACTTCATAACCGAATGAAGATTAGCCTTCTGGGCAGACAGGCATCCACTCCCTTCTCCCACGGTCTCTCACAGCCAATAGATCAGTGTAAAAGCAAACCTGTGACATCGGGTCATGATATACTGTGACTCAACTTTAAGTGTGCGTACAGGTCGGAATCTCTCTGTACGTGTAGACAGAAGCACTGAGGCCGCAGGCTAACACGCAACGCCAGACGCTTCCAATTACATCTCCGTATCTGTCAGGGAGCCTCCGAGCTTTGCCCTTTATGAGCACGCTGTGGCCTGGATGGCAGACATACATACGTCTGTTTACAGCCCACAGCACCTTTTTTTGAGTGTCCAACAGCTCATTTTGTCTCAACTTCCATTTTCAAAATATTAATCTCAGGATATAGGCACTAACCATTAATTAATATGAACGAGATGCAAGCATTTTGTATTGGTTTCTCTAGCCTGGTGTGTTTCTGCAGTCCAAACTTGCACAGGATGGCAGTGAAATAAATTAATTTATAACTGCAATTTTGGTGTCAGGTTAAAAGATTGAGTACTTAAGACCACAGCAACCACTAAGGACACTGAGGTCATGTCCTCAGAACTGACTCCTGGTATTTTGAGTTTTTTTATGACCTGAGAATGAACTTTTCTCTGCTCGACCCCTAAAAACCTGATTAGAATAAAAACAGTTTTTATTTTTACTTTATACCTTAATGGGTAATGGAAAAGACTTTGAAACAATATTTTAGCATTGACTGAACGAGATTTAAAACTTAAATACACAGAATATATGAAATTACAGTACTGTGAAAAAGTTCACCTCATCATATTTTGCTGGAGAATGGGTTACACGTGCAGCAGTTTATTGAAACGTGCAAACACACATTGAATTAAAGTAGTTAAAGCAAAAAACTGAATGTGTACAATTCTTATGAAATTATAAAAGTCAATATCTGTTGGGACTACTTTTATTTTTCAACAGTTTCTTGGAGGACATTCAAAGCTCTTCTTTCGATGTTGGCTGTCCTTTCTTCCTTTTCTCGAGACGATCCCACGCAGCTCAAATAATGTTGAGGCCAATCCATGACTGATGGTTTTCCACTGTGTGTAATATTAGGAATATCCTGAATAGTGAGATGCTGACTTGTCAGATATTGAGGTAGAGGAAAGCTATTTGGGGAATTTGGATTTCTGGATTTATTGCAGGCTTCTTTACAAGTTACAGATTCAAGCACAGTCAGCATTAAGAAACAAAAATTAGGTAAAAAAGCTTCCCAGCTTAGTAAACATTAATTCGTTCCAATATGAATAAGTGACGCCCTGACCTGTGTTTTTAGAGCCGCGTAAAGTTCTTTCAGTTGTGAACATTTTTCATTTCAGAGGTAAATCTTTTCTTACTACATTTCCTGATCATTGTAGAGTTCATCAAAAATATAACTTAGAAACAGGATTATACTGTGTATAATGCCAATAAAATAGAACATTTTCATTATTTAAATGATTTAAACCCAATGTTGCAATGATGAAATTGAGAAAATGTGTTCTTGAAAAATAAATGCAAATTTAGAATTGCATCATAGTAAATATATTAAAAATTTAAATCCTATAGTTGTCTTTATGTTTCAGCGGAGTGCAATTGCCTGTGATTTATCCACTCATCCACCCATTTTCCTGACTGCTTATCCAGCTTAGGCTCCTGAGGGGCCAGAGCCTATCCCAGCTGCCAGTCTATCACAGGGCTACCTGTGATTTATATCCTACAAAAAACACATTTGTACTCTTACTTAAAAGCACCAAACATCTTAAACTGATGTCTGTGACCTTTGTCGAGGTCATCCACAACTTTGATTATTTCCTTTGCTGGATTGATTTAACTCTGTTTCAGTCGCTGTGTTTCATTTCATGTCAGTATGCTCTTTATTCCTTTATTCTAGTCTCTGTACACAATAAAGGGCACAAAACTGACCTCAAGGATCTTTTGTATTAATGCTTCAATTGTTTAATAAAGTTGCATTGACTCTAAAGCTTGTTGTTTTATTCATAGCTACAGGCTGGATCTTTATGACATTTTAAAACTTCTTTTCTTAGCAGTGCAGCAAGTTGATTTACCGATGTTATCGTTCTGTTCTCATGATTTTGGCAATGATATTAATTGGCTCAAGATTAGAATTGTGGGATTTTTTTTAAAGAGGGAATGCGATTACAGTACAGAGACAGGAAACATGGGAGAGATAAGAGGAGGCCACATGGCTTGCGTCCCAGTTCTTCGAAAGGTTTCATAATTAAAAGTAGTGTTTACCATTGGGGTGAACAGTGTCATTGATTTAAATTGGACTAGTTGGGGCGGGGCGGAGCAGGGGTGGTGGGATGTGCAGATGCTCCAAAGTGTTTTTATTGGAAGCATTTTTGCGAGGTATCTTTTAGACCAGACTAATTCCAGCTGTGATGTTTGTTGCAAGTGAGGAACATGTGGAAAAAATACGCTATTGTACCCTTTGTGTTGGAAAAGCAATCTAAGGGGGGGGAGTGCAATGAAATTATAAGAAGGGGTCCTTACTAAGTGTCAGTATGTCATTAGTGGTGAATGATCTTAAAGCAGGGTATGTCACAGCCACGCAGGCCGGTGTATTTGAGGTGTGAAGACGCGGGTCTTAAATGTCTGAGGCTCATTGCTTCAGACCAGCTCCAGGTGAGTTGCACAGGTGAGGAAATGAAAGCTCTGTTCAGGGGTGGATACAGGTGAATCTGCAGCTCAGTGGAAATTTCCAGCTGCTCACCCAGACTGTGACAGGGTATTACCAAAGCCTTATGGCTGGTTCAGCATAAAAACACTCTTTACAAAGTCATGCAGATGGTTTAACTTTCTGTCAGGAATGGATAAAATCTTTTTTGGGGTACAATGTTTCCACTTTTCTTTAAAAACTAAGTTAGTAAACTCAAGCAATGTTGAATAAAATGGCATTTACATAGTTTACTTAAATGTACTTACTTATGTATCTTCCTGAAGTCTTAATTGTCCAAAAGTTGCTTCTTCCCTTTCCCAGTCAGGATACAACTGGCTCATAGACAACGATGGTCTCCAGGTGGAAGCAAGCTAAACATTAGCATACGTCCAACTTAGTGTAAACTAGATACTTTCTTTCATAAGGAAAGGACTAGTGAGGTTCTCTGTCTTTAACATACCCGACATTCTTGTTTTGCAGTGTAATATCTGGCAGTGTAATCGGGCTGGTTCTTACATAGCGCTTTATACAACATACCTCATTCACACCAGCACTTTTTTCCATGTTTTAGCGCTTTCTATCTAACATTCAAACACTTTCAAACTCCAGTGGATGCATCCAAGAGCAGCTTGGGGTTAGTATCTTGCCTGAGGATACTTGGTATGCAGACAGGCATGAAACCAACCTTCTGATTAGTAGATGACCGTTTTTACCTCCTTAGCTACAGCTACCCCACCCATATCACCATATACCTCTCCTAGTGAATCTGTAAAACATGCAAAACTTAAGGATTTAGCTTTATCCACATTGTGCAACGAGCAGCACCTCCAGTTCAAACGGCGCACGCTCATCCTGTCAGCTGCACAGCTCTGCGACATCAGCAGAGCCTCGGGCCGCTGTGACGTGCTGCAGCTTCAAAGCTGCTGCTCGTCTGGCGCACGCCAAAACCAGTTACAGTGGTGGAGAGCAGACCTCTGCCACACAAAGGAAGCTTTGCTTTAATGTTATCAGAGACTGATCCACGTCTGTACAGCGCTGTAATGATGCTGTATTTCCCTGCCTGGCGGACAATGGCCTTATGGCTTTTATAAAGCGGGCCCTAATACAACTATACACCATTAGAGAGCCACTTTTATTACGTTTCCAGCTCTGGAGAAGCCCATTCATCTCCAGCGAGATGGATTGCTCTTGTTTTTTGTGATCATCAAGATGAATGTGTTTTTGTTTCCCCTTGGCGTTGATGGGGCCTGCTGAGCGTCTCTGCAGAATCAGAAAAGCATAAAACACAGATTATCTTTCATATATTTGTCAAAGAAATTGCAATAAAAGACTTTTTACTGCATTTACCTCGAGGAACATCTTTTGCCCATCTCAGATTTGATGCAAATCTTTCCTAATCTCAGCCTCTTTTTTTTTTTTTTTATAGATTTTGGAAGAATACGACTTTGAATCCATGTGTCAGTATATCTGACAACTTTATCTTGCACTTGATGCTACCTCATGCTTTTATGTATATGAATCTGTGTTACATTAAAGAGTTTTTAATCTTGTGTTCATTTATTTTAAAGCAGCACATTGAAGTAGAACTCCTAATTTGATTGTTTTGCCATATACAGTGAGAATAAAGGCTTTGTTCCTTCTGATTCTGCAGTGTTCTGTAGCATATGAGGTGACTTTATACAAATTGAGATCATGTTCAATTAAAGATGTGTTTTGAACCTATTCTTACGATATTGAATTCTATAGTTGTGTTCTCAGCAAGAGCAAAAGCATAGCAGGAAATATGAAATAAAAACAGACTTCTGCACAGTCCCACTGAGTAGATCAAAAAAATGTAAATATAAAAATCTACACCTGCACAGTGGTGTTTGCTTTTTTCAAAATCATCTTTGCTTAATAAGAAAATGAATGAACTGATAATGATTAACTCCTATACATATAAACAATCTGTACATAACTACTAATGATGTCATTGGTGCAATGATTGAATGAAAAAAAAAAAGTCCTCTTCTATAATTTCTAACCTGGGAGTCTCTGATTACTCATAGTAGCCCTGACTAACTATGACAAAGACAACACATCCTCTTCCTCAGTCCCTGCTTTGATAGTGAAAGTGTTTCCAGTCTGTTTAACGCTCCCTCGGACATCTGAGGACACGCTGACAGTTATGGCATTCAGTTCTTTATCCACAGCAGTAAGCAACAGGTCCGTCTGCGTGGACCATAAACTCTTTATCAAGACCAAAGCGGCGGGCTTGGACATTCCTCTGCTCCGACTAGCTGTGTTTTGTTTATTTGAAACAGAGTTGTAAAAGATGTTCCAAACCGACCTGGTGCGGGTCAGACTGCTGCAGAGGCTTTGATGAGCAACTGTAACTGCAGACCACCCTTATACAGCCCCCAATCCCCAGCTATGGACTCTCTGAAAAAGCCAAAAGCCCAAATCTAAATGGGGGCTTTGATGTGGCTGGATGGTGCCTGTTGTTATTGTTTGTATCAGGGCTTATCACCACTGGACACCCCACCACCGCCACCGCCACCTTGCGTGCATCACGAAGGTTGTGAAAGGCTGAAGCACTTCTTTTTTTGCATGTTGTTTCATCCATTAAAAATACTGAATTTTGTTTGAAGCCAAAACTGATCTTTTCCTCTTCTTTTCTTTTTCTCCTCTCTGCTCCTCAGTACAGCCAGACTCTCCCTGATAAGGATGATGGATGGGGCAGAACTCTGGCTCCAGCCAAGCCCAGCAGCTTCCTGGGAGCTGAGAGATACTGAGTGGGAGGTGGAGGGGACTGTGTTGGGCAGGGAGTCGGGGAGCAGCGAAGGTGGGGGGGGGGGAGTGAGTTGCTTGGCTGTGCCCTGTGCTGTCCATATGGTAATACTCCCAAATGAAATAATACCATACAGGGTGTGTCTTTCGCTTGTTTTCAGATTAGTGGCTATCGACGAGGTTAAAGCGGCCAGGAGGATCAGCCTTATTACCTCTACCTCACCGCCTGATTCTGAACCAGAGTGTGGTGATCTCTAGTAAAAAACAAAAAACAATAGAAGCAAATAAGTGCTGCATACTTAATGAAAAATACTTCTGACTTTTGTGCAATTTTGTGTTTTCTGCTCACTTTTGGGGCTCAAAAGGTGTCTTGGAGCACCTCTCCATGCTCCCAGACACCAGAATTTCTTCAGTAATACCATTCAAAGGTTCTCATTTTTTATCTTAAAAATCATTCATCAAAAATTTTCTGAGGGGGCTAAAAAAATGGGAAACTCCCTTTTTACAGTTAGTTTTAAATATGCATGTGAATGAAGTGAACTTCCTATTGTGTGGAAGAAGAAGAATGTGACCACCCCCACTGTTGTAGAATTGTAGATATCATATCTACACTCGTATATTATGTGTCTGTAAACACGGAAGCATATAACTGGCTGATAATGATGAGGCAGGCTGAACTGATCGGGTGTCGGTTTGTAGCTTCATCAGCTTCGTTCGTCTGTTGCTTCTTCACCAGCAATGTAAACATGCCGCTGGGGACACAAAAGACTTTTTGAATAAATTGATATTTTAAGAATGGAAGCAATTCAAGAAAGTGTCAGTTCGCTCAGCATAAGGGCATCAACTTATGTGTTAGTGTAACACATTTCAAAATAATGCATAACTGTAATCGTATTCTATTTGTATATAATGCAGTAATGTGATGACTTTCTGTACTAGATTCATTTATTACATTACAGTTACCTAGGTAACTGGGTCTTCAATTATTTGCATGATGGATGCAAAGAAAGGGGAAAAAAAAGTATTTATTTTCCTTCCTGCGTAAATCAGCTGATTTCAGTTCGGTTTCAGTTTTCAGGAAAGGAGACATAGATTATAACATGATGGTAAAGTGCAGACTGCAGCCAGGAGACAAACATACTGTATTGCCAACACAACTTCAGCTCCTTCCAGGCATCTGCATAAACAGCATCCCAACACAAAGCTAGAGACTGTGGAAGTTCTCAGTCATCCAGGTCATGGTAGTCTTAAGAGCTTGAAAAGGGGCGAGTGGACCACCTGGGACTCTGCACCACATTTATACTGATAAGTGATACTTGTGTACATTTTTTAATAAGACTCCTCCTCGTAATCATTTAACATGGCTCCTCTTGTCTGCTTATGAAGCAATAAAATATACTCTGTTGGGGAAAGTTTCTTCTAAAATGATGGGTTAACTTTTACTACATCATATTTTTTATAACTTTTTGCTTTCCACGTGGTATTACATGGAGGATCAAAATCGGACAGTACATTTCTGCATTCATAATTCCATCAGTTTTAACCAAATCTCCAAAAACCCAGACTGAAATAAAGCACCAAACTGTCAGTTTGTGTTAATCACTTCTGTCCTGACCTCCTCCGTACATACTGAGAATTATTTGAGCCACATCACTCCAGAAAACTCCAGAAGTCCAGTTCTTGTGCTGCCTTTTCTCCCTGTTTCTCTTTTTTTAAGATTGGCAGCTTGATTTGATTTGATTTGATTTTAATTTCCTCAAATTGTTTAAGAAGATGGTCCATGCCATGCTGGGATATGCCAAGTTTTCAACTAACAGGTCTTTGATAAGCATGTCATTAGTGTAAAAAAATATTATTTGATGTCCGTCAGGCTGTTTTCATTGAGACCACTTAAAAAATTGCAAGAAAGTCTCACTCCTTGGAAGCAAAATATAAAGAAATGAGGGCTGACTGAAGATGTTTGCACAGAACTGTAGGGCCTGGAACCTTTCACACCCGTAGACCCTTAAACTTTCACATTATTCCCTCACAGTACCATAATGCACAATTCTGCCTTTACCATCGATTATTGTTACACCCCGCTCCAGCCTTCATCCGCCTTCGCTGGAGGGTCCGAGGGACCGCTCCAGCCTTCGTCGTCTGCTGGAGGGTCAGTGGGACCGCTCCAGCCTCCATCAGCTTCGTCTGCCTTCGTTTCAGCCTTCGTTTGTCTGAATCAAACTTTTCACTTGGGGTTACATGTTTGATTTTTGGGTAACAAACGTAACAATTATACATAAGTAAATAAATATGAAGTCCTACAAGGTTTTACTTGCAAGTGGTTGTTGCCCTCCAATCTGACTAACAGCAACATAATTTGGGAGAATGACGTGCCCTCATGGTGTGACTATCCTGGGTTTTTTTACCCACAATAACCACACAGAAAGCAAATATTTAAATACAGAATTTTAAACGGTGGCTTTTGCCATAAAGACAGGGATGGAAGAAACAGTATCTCTAATATTCTCTATAGCTGCTTATTTGTAACTATACGAGCTGCAGCTTCCCACCAGCCGGTTATTTGTTTATAGGTTTTCTGCCTTCCTGCTAAATTACTGAGTAAAGTCCATATCATGGCTTGTTTACTATAACCACCAGGTCAGATCTTTTGTTTGTGGAAACTTAATTGACCAAAATAAGACTTCAACCTCTACAGCAGTGCTCTATCTTCTACTGTAACTGTGGCATGTAACCTCTCGGCCACACACCACCGTCCTACTGGAAAATTGTGATTACATTAATGATTTGTTTGGGTTTCAGGAAGACAGAGGGAGAAAGTGAAGCAAATATACTGTTACATAAAAACTCCAAACCCTGTTTATATCTGAAGGAAAGACAGGCATTTGTTTCCATTATGAATCAAACAAGATAGTGTTTCCCTTAAGCGTGCTTTTATAAAATGAAGCCCGAGGAATTTTTTCCGCAACTCTATCTATGTCGCTGGGATTAGGGATGAGCTGGACCCTCCGTCATATCTTGACAGGATCAGAAACAATGACAGGGATGACAGCCAGGAGGTTGGCAACCCCGATCTTAAACCAAATATATTTTGGGAAAACAAAGTAAAATTGTGTCCTCGTGCTTTTCCTTTCGACACACGCAACTACGCTCTGTCACACTTGTGATAGACCCTGCGATACAGCCAAGGGACAAGTTTCATTTTCCAGAATTCCTTCATTTCCCCATAAGGTGTGCACTCATGGCTCGCAATGATGATTTAGGGCTGTTTATCGCTGCTAGCTTAAACATTTACTTTTCAGCACAAGGTGAAGCTGAGAAGAAAAATGTCTCTCTGCAGGTTTCAATCTCTGCAGGACTTAGCACCATCTACCCCCCCCCCCCCTTCCGCAACCCCCCCCCCCACTGACGTTTACAAGGCAAGCAAGTTGTGATGGCACCCGAGGAATCATGGGAGACGAGGCTTTGGTTGACTGTCAGTGTATCTGAAGGCGTTTTAGTATTTTTGGAAGTTAATTCACGGAAGTGCATTGCGTTCAGTTCCACTGCTACTCTGTCTGTCTCAATTTTTCATCGCAACACATTGTTTTGATCCAGTTCCTCTTTTTAATGACCCATAATCCTTTACTGTAAAATGGCTGGAAGGAGATCCAAAAGCCCCCGCTGGGTGACTTATTATCAGTTTATGCTTTAGGACAGTAAGTAAATAAATGAACATCTCCCCACTCGTCCTGAACCTTCACCCTTTTATGTCCTCCTTCTGAGATTCTTCACTCCTTCTTGGCCATTTTATTGCTTCTTTCGTCTCCTTTTTTAAACATTCTTGCTTCGCTCCCCCTCATTTGTCTCTGTTCACTTCCCCCCTTTTTGGCTTTTTTTTTTTTTACTCCACTCTACCTCCACTGTTAAGCCTTGATAATATGCAACACCTTGAGCTTCTTAAGGACCAGCAATTTCAAAGAAACTACTCCAGAGTCACTGCAGGATATTAAGTGCTGAGGTGTGTTTGTAAGTGAGGGGACACATGGCTTTCCTCGACTCTGCTTGGGTTCAAACACGGGGTTTGGTGGAGGAGATGTGGTCAAAAAAATTAACTAGATTTGGCAAAAGCTCTTGACAGTGATATGTTTGCTATATACAGAATACAAGTGATGGGTAAGATAATGTGGGTGTGTGTGTGGAGGTTCCACTAATGGGGGTTGAGCTGAGACACATTAAGACATGGAGGAAAAGGGTAAAGCGTGATTAGTGGCTGCCTTAATGGTATAATGTGCCTATTTTCAGTCTTCCGAGAGAGACAGAGTGGAAGAGAGTGAGAGCTTACATCTAATTCATACTGATTGGTACCTTGTAAAAAAAATATTTGCCTCAGTTTCCCATTGGTAAACCTTTTTAGGAGTTACGGTTAAGATTTTTACATTAGTTTACATTACATTATATTTTTTTAAAAGTAGCAGCTTTAGTAGCGCTGTGAAACTGGATATAAGTTATTAGATAAATAGTAAACTCCATAGAATTTAGGTTTTAATTAGTAATAATCAAGGTGAAGTGTATTTAAGTTTTTTAGTGACTGACATAGCCTGTGGATGGTGCTACAGCAAAAGCTGAGTAACATTTAGGGCTTTAATGTAGATACAGCTTAAATCTCTACTCACATAAATTAGCATTACCACAAGGCCTTCCGTGATGTATAAAACACCCCACAACATCTGGCAGGATAACCTTGTGTTTTCAAATGTCTCTAGATACTTATTTAGGCGGTTATTATGAAGCATTATCCACATTATCCATAACTTTCAGTGATAACTGGGACATAAAACCCAGCTTTGGTGGGTGGCATACGCCAGTGTACTCCTAGTGCCGGTCCCAACCCTGGGAAATTGAGTCAGGATTAGTATCTGGTGTAAAATCTTGGCCAAATTTGACATGATGTTATCCAACAAGCTCAAAGTGGAAACTGTGCCACTATTGGCCAAAGTCAAAGGAAGAGGGGGGGAGCAAGAGAGAAGGAAGTAGGAATGTAGGAACTATGACCAATAAAGACAGAATTATAAGGTTGATATGGTAAAAGCTGATATGATGAGTTGCGTTCATTATATCAGGAAAAGAGGGAAAGCACGGAGAAGATTCATAAGACAGGATGCTAGACACAGGGTAAGGTGTAGATGATCCACTGTGGTGACCCCTAAAGGGAGCAAATGAAAGAAGAAGAAGGCCACTGGGCATAAAACTTGCATGTATAGAATCACCAGTTAAATGATGAATAATAAATTAACATCCAGCTTCAGTTCAGGATCCTTTCAGAGCTACTTGTTTCTGTCTGTGTTTCTCTGGTTAGCATAATACTCCTTACCACATGTGACCACAGGTACCATCCATTTAATCACCCTCTGCTCTTCTGGTCTTGTTCTTTCTGTGCTGTGCAACTACAGTACGCCTCCTGGATTTCATCTGAAATGCTTTCCAAAATTTCCAAACATGTAACTTGCATCGCTCTTGAGTGGGAAGCAGAAGTGAGATGTGGAGAAAACAGCAAAAACAGACTACTCCTATTATATTTAAACCAAGAATCGTTAAACATGGTGCCTTACTTTAACCAAAGAGATTCTGTAGAATAAACCTAACCAGAGATTCATAATGTGAACTCTGGTCTCACAGTTAAGCGCCTTCATGCACACCTTCATTGCAAAAAGACATAAATTTACATCTGCCTCAAATTTTAGAAAACAAACTATCAGATTTTTTATGAGACAATGCTGCTTTTAATCTGACTTTAGTGTAAAATGTGGCTGTGTGTTACTGTCTGAGCTGCCTGATTTGGTTTTGCTTTGCCTCCCTGATGACTCAAGTGAAGATGCATTACATTTACTGTCCATAGCTGAAGTAGTCGTTGGTGGTTCGGACAATCAAACTACAGTCCTGCCTAAGTGCATCTTGAGGGCATTTCCAACCATGCTGGTAAGAGCTATCTGATTACGTTCCAATCAAAAGGACAATATTTGACCCATAATTGATGGACTAATATATTAACCCAAGCATTACTCCTCCACTGTCAGGCCCAGGTTTTCTCTCTGTATGAGTGTGTGTGGGAGAACAGTGACAGACATGGCGTCCGCTGACAGCCCAGCTCGGCCTTATCTGCTCTGCAGGAGTGACATTAGAGAACCAAGAGGGGGGTAGAAGGGAGGGGGACAGGGGCCAGATAGAGAGGCACTGTAGAGGTGTGTGTGTTTCTCTTTTCAACGCACACTCTTAACAGCGTACTTCACTTTTATTTCTCCTCTTATGAGGCCCGGCCTCTTTCTGACACTGTGACCCCTTCAAATCTTCGCTGTTTTTAAACCAACATTACTACAATACTGGGGAAAACGCTCAGTTGAGCTGCCATAAAATAAAGTGTGAAGCACCTAAAAAGATAAGAGCACATTTATTCACAAAATATTTCTTGGAATTTTTCTTCCCAACACAAACAAGAATGTAGTCAGAAGCCAAGAGACTTAGAGATTAAAGCCAACTCTGGGAAGCGGCAATCACAGTAATTTTAGAAGAAGCATTTTATTAAGTAGCCTAAAAACTGAAATGACAAAATCAAGTGGTTTCCTCCTGGAGTGAATGAGGTGTCTGTTAATGTGTCCTAAACATAAACTGTATATGAAAGATGGGCACAGCCGGTGGGACCACAAAACCCCCCCCTAAATATTTGATTTTGGCCCAGGCGTGATCAAACAAATGAGAGGATGTTTTGCTAAGTATTCAGCTGATGCTAACTTGGTTACTAAGCTGCATTCACAAACTGTAGTAGCAGTACTTAGTAGCAGTACTAAGTAGCATATTGCTAAATGCTGGATTGTCTGCACAGAAAGCCATAGAAATAATCACACAACTCCATTAAAACACCCGAAAGGGCACTGACAACACACATGCGGTTGAGAGTTTAGTGCCATGACATTAGCAGAGGTAAGAGAGACTCATGCGATGTATAGGCCGGGTGTTGAAGGGAGAACTATCCTTAAAGGTGAAAAACCATTCTTTATACCAGGCTGTAAAGTTTACTTGGACATCAGAAGGTATTGTCTCACTTTTGGGGCCAACCTCAAGCAACCATCAGAGGAACTGATCAAGCTGTTGACACTTCTGCATTAGCTTGGGATCTGTACTACAAAGTGAATTCCACATACCCCGGGTATCTTCCTGTTATCTGGATTCACTAACTCTAAGTGGATAAGCAATCACGTGAAGCTGGTTATCAACTCGATAAGTTAACCCAGGGTTTCCCTTGCACCTTCACATGAAAGGTGTGGCACTGGCAGCATGTGACCAATCACAATTATGGGCAAGTGTACTGGCAACAGAGGGTCTGATTTACAAAGAAAGAGAAAACCATAACATTAGAAAAATACGAAGAGGTTAAAGACATTAATACAGACAAGAAGTAACAAAGCTGTGGCACACAAAGAAGCGTATGAGAAGAAAGCATTTTGGTCGATAAGACTGGAAAAGAGCTACAATGTTAACAAAGTTTAGTCTGTTTGAAGCCTGAAGACAAAGCCAGTAAAACTGATGACTGTCTAAGTTAAAAGATTTATCAATATCACAACTCCGTCATTAAGATATAAGAAAGTCTGAAGTTTGTATCCTTTCAGCTCTAGCTTTGGCGATGTTTAATGTTCTGAGAGGGAAAAAAAAATTCAAATGTAAGTTCTGTCTATGTGGAAAAGACGGCAAGTATTCAAACATAAGAGGGCCTTATTATTGTACCTGCTGCATGGTTGTATGTATAATACCAGCCATTCACAATATAGGAAAAATAGCTGTGGAGCAAACAAGGACAGAGCAGAGGTTGTGGAGAGGCTGAATGATATGAGGGTTAGTGGAGGTGATGTAGGACGGAGAGATGACAAGGGCAGGAGGAATGAGGAGGGGCACCACAGGGAGAGGAGATGAAGTAAGAGAGTTGTGGGAATAAGATGAGAGCAAATGGCTGAGAATGAGTCATGAGACTGAGTGTAGGAATCTTTGGATGTGTATATATGCATATCAGTGCGCCTCAACAGGGCAGCAGGTGAATGTACCAAAACAACGCCTCTGGTAAAAACCTGACTTGTTACCCCCTCATTCTACTGAAAGTACCCTTAAGTATTTGTTCAAATATAACTATAATATACATACAAATAATAATGTAATATAAATTGTATAAATTAAACACATTGTATAAATACATTGAAATTCAATTTAATTACAGGGGAATTGTGCCCTTAGTCCCTTAGTTATTGTATTATTATTGTATTGTAAAGTGTTACTGTAAAGTGTTTTGATTTTTCTTTTAAGATTAGGCTTAATTCATATCTGAAAAGCATCCTCTGTGTCACTGCACAACACTTACCCTTTTGTTATTTTTTAATTTTATGATCAAATCAGAAATAAGAATTTAAAAAAGGGGCCACAGCCTGGATTTAATGTGGGTTCTGATTCAGTCCCAAGTAACATTTTTCAGATTTATGGTAAAGGTTAGATAACTTAGTAGAAATAACAATAAGTGAAAAGTTAAAAAATAAACAGCAAGTAATGAGCTGAAAATTTCATCAGTGTAAGTCACACATGCTACACAGTACAAGCCTGACCACCACTCTGACTTCAACATTTTTGTTATCCATCACGCCAATGGAAAAAAAGTGGCATTAAAAAAAACATTAAAAAGTGCAGAATCATCTGCTATATACAGAATTTCTTTTCATTAAGCAAAGGTTAATCAGGTTATATTTGTCAAGTACTTTGGTTTTTGGTCATATCACTACAAAACCAGTCACACACTCCTCAGCCCCAGCTAGACTTCTTGTGCAAATGACATCATTGAGAGCAGTGCAAGACATGGGGGGCAGCCAACACAGAACAAGGCAACCAGTTATTTGGCTGACACAAATAACAAAGAAGCACAACTCCCTTTGGGCAGGGGAAAAAAACAAGAACCCAAAACCATAAAAATGATAAGACTGCAAACAGGAAAGCTCAACACCAAATGGCAAGAGGCAAGACCAGACTAAAGGACTCATTACAGCACAAGACAAAGGCAGACACAGTCAACCGCTGGTGAAAACAGCAAGGGCAGAACAGGCAATCATTCAGGTGAGAACCAAAAACAGGAAGTAAAACCAAGAGAAAACTAATCCATCAAAGTAAAACAGGAAGTAACCAAAACATACTGGTAAAAGAAGGCGCTAAAAATTAAATATAACTGAATTTAGACAGGGGAACACAGATGGGACTAGCACATTGACCATGCAGAAGGAAGGGAGGGGAGGCAGGATAAGGAAACACTGATGATCCAGAAACAGAAAAAGTAAAAATAAAATCAAACCTGGAACCAAAATGGTAACCCAACAAAACTGGGACCATCACAGATTGCATGCTACCACGCTAAATTAAGACAGTGAACACTAAAACTAATTTTCTCATTTGTTCCTCCCCTCCCTCCCAACCAGTCACGGCAGATGTTTGCCCGTCCCTGAGCTTGGTCCTGCCCGAGTTTTCTTCCTGTTAAAAGCGAGTTTTTCCTTCCCACTGTTGCCAAGTGCTTACTGATAGAAGGTCATTTGATAGTTGGAGTTTTCTCCCTCTTATTGTTAAGTTGTTTACCTGACAATCTAAATCACTTTAAGGTAACTGTTGTGATTTGGTGTTATATGAATAAAACTGAATTAATTTTAAGCATCTACACAGGCTGACCTGACGATCACTGCAGAGGCTTTCATTTTCTTCACTGTTTGATTCACTCATATTCTACTTATTACTACTGCTGAGCTCCTGGATTTTCCCCATTACATCACTTTCATGTAATAATATTGTACACTCATATGAATGAATAAATAATCTGTCTGAAAATAGTTGTGAAATAATAGGACATTCCAGAGAAATAAGTTATGTCCTTAACAAGACTGCAGTCATGGAGCTGAGGCATTAGTCAGGTGGAAAATGAGTAGCCAAGCATGTACACCAAAGAGTTTATTAATCTTCAAGTTTAAAATTGCAAAGAAAAAGAAAATTTCTCAGAAGATGACTTGAAATGACTGCAAACACGTTAAAAGACAGGTAGCTTTTTAAAAAAGACAAAAAAAAAGATTGTACGTAAAAATACAGTAGCTAAATTAAATGTGAAAACATTTTTTCATGCCAAGCAGACGTCGCCAGAGCAGGTCAAGGAAGGCTGTTAGCAGAAAGAGTTGAACTCGAGTGCAAACCACAGAGAGCAGCAGCAGCCACTTGTTTCCATTTATTTCAGCTTCATGTTGTTTGTCTGATGGGCCGGACATCAAAGAGGGAACCAGCGTCTGAGACAGAGCGTTGTTGTTTTTCTTTCATTTTTCTTTCTTTCTTTCATTTTTTTCTTCCTTGCCTATCTCTTTAACTCAGAGGAACATGGAAGCTGGGTGACCCTGAATGATTTATCAAGACATTTCTCTTTTTTTCCCCCTCCAGTTAAAGTGAATGACTGGTATGTAGAAAGACCCCGGAGAGTAACGGGAGCCCCCCTCACAAGCTATTAGGCCTCCCTCCACCTCCCCCTGTGGAGAGAGGGTGATAAGAGAAAATTGAAAATGAAGAGGAAAGAGAGGGAGACATCTCTGTATCCACAGGCAGACCTCTTGTTCTCCTCCACTATCTCTTCTTCTTTCCCTCCTTTGAGCTTGATTAGCCGCCAAGCTTAAGAGGCTTGTTATCAACTTTGGAGACGATGGAAGTTCATCGGCCGCAGGGCTTGACTGATGGAGACTGGGATGGAGGCTTTTTCTGAGCATGTCTGTGTGGAGGAAATGGCGTATATCTTTTTGACTGATGTGGAGCCTAGGTAAAATGTGGTCAGCTCATTCGTATCCGGGACCGCAGGGACTCCAACATGTCTGCTGGCTGGTTCTCATTCGGTCATGACTTTAGTGCTGATCACAAAAAAACTTTATATTTTGCTCAGGGTCACAGGCTTTTTTTTGTTTATTTAAAAGAATATTTAGAAAAGAAAAAGGAAGTTCATAATAGATGCAAATGCCCACTTTAAGGCTGTAAGAGTCCTCTTATTGAATTTCTCCATGACAATCAGTTAAGTGTTATTTTATCTTATCTCATTCAGAGTGGGGGAGCAAAACTATTCATTCTAAAGCAAGGTGTCCAGATAGGTCCACGGCAGACAAGATCATTTCTCATTACCTTCGTAAAAAACATTTCATGTAAATTTTGGTTGGGTTTGGACAAATAAAAATACTTTTACATCGTTTATGCCCAGCCATCCAGTTCAACACCCTCCCTAGAAGATTAAATGATGGTTTAACGATGTCATACCAACTACCGTCTGTGTGTGTAGGAAACAACAGCTGTTACTTCATCACGGGAGCCCCCTAGTTTCAAACAGTCAAGTTAATGCTGTTGTATTTGTTTTAGATTTACTTTATACTACAGATGTTATATGATACAAACATCAGCGATGGGGACGTTATGTGTAAACTGGTGAAACTGCACTGTGAAAATCTCCATTTCTCACTTACTGTAAAACACCCGAGTATATAGCTTGTCTAATTTAATATGATTAGAAAAAGGTATAGTTTTGGTTTTTAAAACAAAGCTTTGAAGCTCATATCCCTGACTAGTTTTCCATCTTTACTGAAGTCAACAAATACCAGTTACACATCAGTCGCATAGTTTACTGAACTCACCAGGATGTATTTTGGTATGCTTTATCATCTCTTTTTAACTATCTTCACAGTTCAGTTCAGTTTTATTCATATAATGTAATAGCACTGTAGTGCTTTATACTGTAAGGTAAACATCCAACAGTATTAGAGAGAAAACCCAATAATCAGATGATCAATCCTGTATATGAGCACTAAGCGAAAGTGGGAAAGAAGAACCTCCTATTAACAGGAAGAAAACTCCAACACAACCAGTTTCAGGGAGGGGCAAACGTGTCTAAACTGACTGGGGGTGAGGGGAAAGAAGGATAAAAAACAACTATGGGCGAACGTGAGGAGAATTGAAGCAAGCTAACCTAGCAAGCCAATTAATTTGGTATCTAACGGATCTTCCTGCACAGTGATTAGCTGTTTACGTCCCTTGAATCAGACTGATTGGTTAACATTTTTGGAATTGTGTGGATTTGTGTATGTGCACTTGATTTTGTAAACAATCTGGTAAAATGGGAGAAAAATACGGATCCTAAAATACTTAAGAAAATTCTGAGAAACAGGAGTTTTAGAAGGTTTTTTTGTTTTGTTAAAAAACAACATCCAGCCTGGTAAATCTTGATAGTTTTTAGGCCATCTGAGAAATAAAATGTATATTTCAGGGAAAGGTATTTCATTGTTTTCATTCATAGTTCTTTTTCTCAGAATCTGTACAAGAAACAGAGGTGCAAGGTTGAGACCAGTTCAGGATCCACCGCCAAACTCTAAGAAAGCCTGTGTCCACAGAGAGCCTGATTTAGTTCCGCTTTATGGGCATTATGTGGGACTCAAATAGTAAAATGTTACTCTCAACCAAACCAATCATTTTCTGTCATACTTACCTCAGACTTTGATGATTATTTAAGGAAAGATATTCCATATTCAGGTTAGTCGCCATGTTCATTTTGAAAATGCCAGTGACTCAGCGTGTCCACTTATGTGTCTGGCTGAAAATTAAGAACAGACAAACCCGTAATCTTTAGTTCAGACTTTAAAACATCATGCATTACTTTGGAAATACTTGCAGTAATATACTCTAGTGTGTTTATTCTCTTTTAATCCCTGTGCATGATAATATTCCTAGTTTCATCTTCCCTATATCATATTCTAACCTGCCTCGAGCCAAAGGATAAAACGTCCTGTGAATAGGATCTTTTTTGAATTTGCATCAACTTAAAATCACAGTGCAAATCTTTTCTGTTATGAGATAAAAGGGTTTTTCAGTGACCGTCCGCAGATATAAGACCTTCATTTGGCCCAATTCAAACTCATATCACTCAAGTTATGAATAAAATATGAGAATCTATGCGATCAGAAGCAGTATCATTTCCAGTGTGTGACCTGATAAACATTGGCTCTTGGTGTTCTTTTGCTCCTCTCTATTTAAGTTCGTCCTGAATCTGGTTGAGGCCTCAGAGGGCGACAGGACCAATGTAAACATTCCCAGCCCTCAAAATCTGTCTGTCTGCTGGGGGTGATGCATCTGTCCGGCCCGTTTGTTTACTGGCCAAAGAATGTTAAGAATATAGGCTTCAGCCTTGTATGCATGTGAGTGTGCAAAAGCATGTCCATGTGACCGTGCACTTAAAATAAAGAGCGTGAGGAGGCCAGGGGGACACATGGGTGGGGCGGGGTCACGAGTTTTGTTTCCTTTTGTATCGTCTTAATGTTTGTAATGATCCAGTGGGATGTGGATCTGGTGAACATTGCACGCTGTTTAGTCTACCAATCACCACGGTGACAAAGAGTCTAGGTTTGGGGGTTGGAGGTGGAGGTGACTGAAGGTGGGGGCTGGTAGGTGGGGGTGGTAAGTGGTGTTGTGGTTCAGGAAGCGTACTCACATATATAAAAATACACCCAATATGCAGCAGCAGAGAGAAGTTGTCCTCCAATTGCGACGTTGTAAGTTTGCTTTTTCACTTCTCCGTCCACAGTAAGTGACATTACATTAAATTTAATGATGACGGCATAAAGACCTGTTTATGAACCAAAGGACTTAGAAATAGGCTTATTCAGTGTATCCTTTCATCCTATATCAAGGTATAAGAAATACAAACACGATAGATGTTTGTGCAAAATTTTCAAGCTACTTTAGCTGTTTTTTAACAGCTGATTAAATTGTTAAGGCTGAGAGGGTGTTTTTGAAATTTGTTTTTAAGATGTTAAAACACGATTAAGACATGAATATCCTCTAACAAACCAGCAATGCAACATGGAGTCTTTAAAACTGATGTGGAGTTCAGGAAACTTCAGAAAACACAACAATGGGCTCGGTTATGTTATGTACAAAATATCACTTCACCGAGGACAATGTGGACTGTGCGACTCCAACGAAAGCCCTCTATAAATGCACGCACACACACATTAGCACCCGCAGAGCTGCTCTGGACAGTTTTAACTCCTGCAGACTCAGAAAGGTAATTCTGGTGAGCCTGCACTCTCACGGTAACGGACATTAACTCTCAGATCTCTGGAAACATTAGAGATGTATTGGATGTAATACACATGTAACCAAAGCCTGGATTTGGTTTGAATTACTACTTTTGATTTGTATTATATTAACCTGAATATAGACACTTATTGTCAAAGAGAATAATGGCAAATATGGAATCTCACAGCTTCAGAGGGATTTGAGACTGCCTAACTTTTACACTAGGAGTGAAATATTTCTTTTACTCCCGGGTTAATTAGTGCTTTGTTTTGTCTGGAAATATATTTGTACTCTACTATCGTACTCATATGTAATTAATTTTATTTCATATTTCAAGCACTTTGGTGTACCTCTGGTCTTTAAATGTGCTATATAAATAAAGTATTGATTGACTGATTGAAGCTCAAACTTTGAAAACTTACTAGAAATCTGCATAATAATCAGTTGTTACACTGTGATGCATTGAACATGACCTTCATCAAGTCTGATTGGTGCACTCGATATCCAAAACTTGAGGCCAGAGACATTTATGTATATATAAATGCTGATCAGTCTTCTGAGAATCAAATAGAAAAAGAAATGTAAATGGAGAAATTATAGATAAATGTTAATAATTTTCTAGGTTTGTAGGTTGAGTTGCTATCAAATCAATGAATAATAACATGAGTTGATTTAAGCTATTTGAATATAAATTTACTTTTCAACAAAAATTTAAACCAAACCAAATAAAACCATATTACAATCAAGAGAAATCCAGTGAATATCAAACATTTTAATTACAATTTTATGAGCCTGTGACATTCAAAAAGAGTGCAGCTCAAGCTAATATTAAAATGTGTTTATTGTCTTTTTAAACTAAATTAATTAATTAACCATCCCTGGGATGAAACAAGACTTTAAGAAATGCTGTCAGACGCACCAAAAGAGAGAGAGACAGACATCTACACAAGAGTTATAGATCTTATTCACTTCTTCAATGAACCTTGAGATGCACTTAGAGGTTGTTTGCAGCGGCTATATATCAAGGCTAACAACAGTAGATCCTCTTCAGTGCATGAGCTTGACTCCCACTGCTGCCCACTAGTGGACGACAGATTCGGTATAAATGAAAAAGAAGGCCAAAGTTTGCTTCAGTAAATTTAGTGCTACTGTTTAATGACAAAAACATTAATAAATCTGGAATTAAAAACTCTTTTTTTTTTGGAATAATGTATTTTGTTTATTTGGTAACAAAACAGTTAGAAAAGAAAAATGTTTTAATTGAAAACAGATTCTGTTACCATTCAGTAGACCTATCCTGTAGTCTTCAGCCCTCAGCATTACCTTTCTGTGTTCACTGAGTGTTAAAGCCCTCGCCCAATCTGAATGACAAGGTTCAGTAATCAAAGAATTAGTTAACCTTACCTCCCTTTCATTGAACTCTCCTCTGCTGCTACACCTCCCACCTCTGCCTTCTCTCATTTATCTCTGTGTCACAGGCAAACGCGTGCATCTACATGTACGTGCACAGCACCGCCACACTTCTAAAATGAATTCAAACAACTTTGCATTAGATGAGAAAATCTGGAAGATTGATATAGCAGGCAGAAGGTTAATATTGAATATTTTATGGCTTCTTCTTTCTTTACTTAATCATTTGTCATTTTTATCTGCTAGTACAATCACCTGTTGCATGATTAGATTTATTTAAAACACATATATCTCTTACTTAGCTGCTATTCTATGAATCGTAATATGAACAATACCCAAAGCCAGCCCACCCCACCAATGTAGCCCCGACCGTTGATTTAACACACTGCTGTTTTCACTCTGAATGGTTAAGGGAGGAGGTCAGGGTGGCCGATCAGGTGCAACGAGTTACTTAAACACTGGAGACAGTTGTCGAGTTTCATGTTACTTTGAGTCGTGTAGATGAACTTACTTAAATTATGATTATACAAACAAACCAAAAGATGTGCACAGATAATGAGCTCGAGGGATCGGTGTGACTAAAACCTCTTTCAAATTTATTGATTTTCTGTAAGAGATGATGTTGGTGAAAGACACTGATCCAAAATTTAAATCCTATGATGTTATAATACAAAATGTAATTCAATACAATTTAAAAAAATCTGTATCCTGATTACACAGGTGATCTGGTTTCACACAAAAAAAGTCTGCTTTTTTTGTTTATATTTTTTTTATTTTATATTTTTTTATTTATATTGTTTCACAGTTTCTGTTCCTTGTGTTAATCATTACTCCACAATTAATAGTTCAATTTTTTTCATCTGTCTGTGTGTGTCTACAGACTCCAGTACAAACAGCAAATATAATGATGTGCTGTATTATTTAATAGCATAGAATAGCCCTTTATTATCACTGTACATGTACAACAAAATTGTGTTTTTTGTTTTTTTGTAGATTTATGTAAAATGTAACTGATGCCGTGTTCAGACATTAGTATCAGGAGAAAACACTCATCTTTTTT
This sequence comes from Maylandia zebra, assembly GCF_041146795.1. Taxonomy (NCBI): domain Eukaryota; kingdom Metazoa; phylum Chordata; class Actinopteri; order Cichliformes; family Cichlidae; genus Maylandia; species Maylandia zebra. The sequence goes on along the minus strand of NC_135176.1, from coordinate 29,991,564 downwards.
GCTTTTTGGTCATAAACAGGTGACATTTTGCTGGTGTACTCTTTTACTTTGAAAAGGATGTAAACTCACATTTCACGACAGATGGCACATGCTCTGAAGATACAAAAGCTATTTTAAAATAAGAAAGTAGTATAAAAGTATAAAAGATGTGGCTTCCTGTGTAGCTATCAGGGGAACTGCTGGAGCATCGAGTCTCCACCAAAACCCGAGTTGAAATTATCTTGGGACATTTAAGACACCGTGAAAACCACCACACACACATACACAGCCCTCTGATTTTAATGGACACTGAGACATTGAGATAATTCTTGCCCTGCAAGCCCCTTTGCCCCCTGTTACCTCCCCTACACACACTCCGAGACACACACTCCCGCCGCATCATCACCAGCCTCTACCTATCCGTCTCTCCCTATCAGCTGCTCCCTGCTGCCGTTGTTTTGAGAGGTCAGAGCTGTTTGTTTGCTCGGAGGCCCATCGTCTGATAGCACGTCGGACTACGCCTCCCCCTCCTGCCTCATCTTAACCTTAGCTGTTATCAGCCGACTCCCCGGGCAACTCCAACCTTGTCTTTTAAAAGGAACACTTCCCCAGGAAATTATAGAGAGACCCGGGCAGATAGACTAGGTCTCTATCTCTTATGGTGGAAACCCCGGGACAAACTGGATGACACTCGGCAGCTTCGGGCTGATTCCAGTTTGTCCAGGTTCAAATCCGTCTCATGACCTCTGATTGTCATCTCAGGTTCTGCCCTCCAAGGAGTCACTGATTGAGCATAACTGGAGATTATCTGTAGCCTCGGTTTTTTATAGATAACCTAACAAGTAGCCTGTCCAGCCCTGCTGGTTGCTCGGGCAGACAGATTATTACAGCCCATACTTGGATTTCATTGTGACAGCACCCTCTATTTTCCACAGTGACCAGAAAAGGAGGACGTGAGACCAATTTGTCAAGCCACAAAATTACAGTCATACTGCACCAAAGTAATTAAGTAAACAATTAGAATAAATTAATTAATAGATAAAAATTAAATGACAGTAAAAATTCCTGTTTTTTTCTTGATTTGCTAGTGAAATGTTTGTTTGTTTAATGAGCTCACAATAAAAGTTTCTGTGACCTAAAAAAAACCTTACATGACCATCTGAGCAATGAGCTACCAGGACCTTTTCTCCTGTAATTTCACACCTTTATTTCTTACAGTGTAAGTCCAAAAGAGTCCCATTTCTTTCATTTACTACAGCATGACTTCTTTATAGTGTAAGCTGTTCAAATTGCACTTCTTCATCTTATGAGATGAAGAAGATATGTGAGGGAATAAATGTGTAGTTAAACTTCTCAGAGGATTTTCACTCATCCGGCCCAAGTGCCGGTGCAACAAAAATATTTCAGTCTGTTCCCAATAAAAATTTAAAAAACCAGCAGTTCCAGGAATTTTGTATAATATAAGAAAAGACCAAATCCCAAAAAAACTTTGCAAAGCAAAAGATAATCATCAGCATGTGAGGGCCCGAAGGCATTTGGTTAAAATAGAAACCAGTGCATGCTAAAATAAAAGTAATTTTCTTTAGTTTTGCTCATTTATTCAATATTTCGTAACATAAACAATGACTCTCTGACATAAATCCCCTTCTGGGGCTCAGAAACCTCTCCCTCGCTACAGCGCCAAGTCATCTGGCTCGTCACAACTGGATGTGCAACCATCCGTGTGGCCTTAAGAGAAGAAGGGGAAAAAACTGTGATAAAATTACTTCCCCAACACTGGATCAAACCCTGCAGAAAGGGGAGCACCAGCCACCTGATTAGGGAACACCGAGGAAATGAGAGAAGCAAAGAGGTCCATTCTCTTCAGGAGTGGGAGGGGAAAACTTGGAAGAAAGAATGGGAGGGGATGAACAGAGGGGAGTTGTAAGTGGGATAAGTTGTCTACATGTGTGTGTGTGTGTGTGTAGGGGGAAGTATAGGGTGTGCGGGGTTAAAGTCACAGATTTTAAATCAGTTCTTTGGCCTTTAACGGGCGCAACAGAAGCCCAGTATGAGAGAGCAGAACAAAGAGGGCAGCACTGCCCTCGACCAATTAACATTCCTGCAGCCTTTATGAGCCGCCTGGACCCGCCCCTTCACTCACACCTCATAAAAGTCACAAACATCAATTCTTGCAAACCATAACTGTCATTATAATCCCATTAAAAACAAACCACTGAGCAATTTACAGTGAACACCAGGGCCACGTTTGCCAGGAGTGGGGAAGGATTGTCCCTGCTGGAACACAAATGGGACTAAACAAGTGGGAAAGTTTATTGGGAGTAATTTGACAAAATATGACATGATAGACTCCACAACTGAAGCAAAAGGGGCTAAAGCGCTATTTCTTCATCCTCCTTTGAATGTAATTGGTCTTGGCAAACACCGAGGTGACCATGCAGTGCAGATGTCACAAGTTTAAAGCTGAATCAATCAATTTGGACACGTTTAGAGCAGAAAAAGACCAAAACAAGCTGCTAAATACAAGCTAAAATGCCCTTGTGATGCATTTTAGGTCCAGCATCCTCTCTGTTTTACTGCTGTCATTGTTCAGCTGTGTTTATCGACCTTTGAGAAAAATCATCTGTCTCTTTGGCTGCTAAATTGTCCGGCTTGTCCTGTGAAATTAAAACCAAACAACAATCTAAAGGAGACTAAAACACTCGCTAATGATTCCAGGAGCCATAAATAAAGACTAAAGAAAAATACAAAGCAGCTAAATTTTTTCTTTACCATGTACAGAAAGTAGTAGCACAGATCTATGACCTGCTAAAGTCAGGTGGTTTATCCATAAGGCCTTTAAATGGATAACACAACAACAAAAATGGTGCTTTTAAAGCCAAAATAACAGGATTAAAGAGACTAAAAGGTTTTCTGGATCCATGAAACACCTGTTCATGCTCAGCTCAAGGCAGAGAAAGCCTACATTTAACATTTAAAACAAAATGCTAACTTGTTAATGGTGTTAACTATGACAATGCAGAAACCCATTATCAGGCTTCAGAAGGGAAAAATTACACTGAGACTTTGGGAAGACAAAATTCCGAGATAATTCCAACCATCCATTTTAATCCGCTTATCCAACTCAAAGTCGTGGGTATGAGATCATTTATAAATAAAATTTTTGATCAAGTAAATTAAAATTATATCATATCTGTAACATACAGGAGTGAAAAAAAATCACTAAAAACTTGTATTTGTGTTATTTTTCTGTTACCTGAAGAAATCTTGAGGCAAGGATCATTTTCAAGGAAAGTAACAGTTTAGTTTAAACTTGTAATATTGCATCTTTTCCTGTAGACAAGCAAAATTATTCTATTCTAAACTTTATCTTTATTCTACATTGACTTACTGACAGTGATGAAACTGCTTGCAGCTTCATTTCTGACTTCCACAACTTTGCAGAGGTAAAACAAAGATTTATCAACTACACTGAAATATCTTACATTGTGTGGTGTTTTTATGACGTGTTTCTCCTCCTGAACACACAGGTGGCACAGCTTGTAAGGTGAAACATGAGTGGCGATGCTGTAGTCAGTCTGATCCTGTGTGACCCACTTTGACCTCAGCCTTAACGAGCTGTTGGACTCATTGTAAAGAGTTTGACTCCCTCTAGTGGCCGTGTCACTTTTTTACAAGTGTTTAAAGGAGCCCGCGTCACCTTCCTGTGCAGTGTGTCTTTAGCCTGAGGTGGAGTCTTACCCAGGCGCAGAGGACATTCACAGAATTAACTGCTTTCTGAACATACTGTGGTTATTTTTTATTGGTGATAAACGCAAATAAATAAATAAATAAATAAAACCTCCATGCTCTCTTTTTATTTCTGTGCTATTTGTTTATTTAATTGCAAGCAGGATAAAAAAAATACATTCTTCAGTTTTTTATACAAATTTTTGAATCCCAGTGCTTATTGTGAACGTAGATTGTGACTTGTTAAATGCAACCATTAGTGTTGTGTATGTAAGCAAACTCACAAGAAAAAAAAAGATTAAAATTCAAGACAAAGGTCATTATATATTTTTAACATTTATTAAGAGATTTCTATAATGTTTTAGTCAGCAAGCCATGATCCCGTCTCCCTTTAATAAAGTCATATTTACAGACACGTTTCTGTCAGTGACGTGAACACTACTCTTCCTCAAAGAAGTCATCGGTGTAAAATGTTACTGACATTCCACGCAGATGGTGTTGTATTAAGTAACCAGCAGCCCAGGTGGTGATGATGAAGAGCGAAGAGGTTATGTGTTTTTGGCACCAACCATAACAACTGAAACATTCCTACTCTTCATTTCTCTGGACATCTGACACCAGCTGCAGGCGCAACAGAAAGTCGAAAGCACACAATCCCGACACATGGTGCCCTGCAGATAAAATACAGACACGTTTGGTAATAAACAGTCAATCTGATCAGTTTTTACATTAATATGGAAATGATTTTTCCTGTGAAAAGAGATGAATCAGGTTTTTTGATGTGCGGTTACAGTTTGGTTGTGTTTTAGCAGTTTGGACTGAAAAGTCTTGCATTTTTAACCTTTTGCTTTTCACTCTGTTGAATTGGTTTTGGAGTTATTGTTCCTTAAGGTGAGTTTTCTACAGTTCCTGATTATTATGCTGCAATACACTGTTTACCTTTACCAGACTGACCAACAAAAGTCATCAAAACTCAAAAAGTTTCATTGAATTGGCCAGCAATTGTACAATATTCCACTTTCTGACCTAAAAAAAAAAAAAGAAAAACAGTGCCGATGTAACGGGTGTATTAAAAAATAATTTATATTTCACCAAAGATCCATCCTGCAGTGTTATCTCGCTTTGTCAGTATTGGTTATGTATATGTGTTTATTTATATATGTTTATTTTCTGTATTTATATTTTGGGAGCTTTTATTTTGTTTGTGTGACCTTTGACTTCCCACGAAGTCACTTCCTGTAGCTGCGCGCTATTTTCCTCAGTTGCCTAGAGGCCCCGCTGAGGAGAGGTGAGCGTACGCTAGTGTTCTCAGTTACAGAGCAAATAAACACAGTTAAAGTAACTAAAAGTAATTCAAACACTGCTCGTTCCCTTTGTGCATTTTGTCTCATAGTTCTGTTAGATGTTTTAGTGTGAATTATTGTTTCTCTGTCGAGTACAGCACTTTATTGTAACATGCTAGTTAGCATGTCTCAGATGAGAGCATAGGAGCATGCACGTGGCTTCTCATGTGGTCCGCTATCCTTCTCTCTCCCTTGAAGGTGTTCATGCAGAAGTCCAGTAAAGTGAAGTTGCTGTACTGTTTTGTTTTTATTTTAAACAGTTCTGGGAGAATAAATCCACCCAGCTGGCAAAGTGAGAGCTGACGCCTCTGGTCATTCGCACAACACAACGCAGAGAACTAACGGCAATAAGAGTTTAAGGCCAGACCGGCTACACCCATCTTTAGGGTTGAGCACCATCCAATCTACTTTGTAACTCTGCACATTTCAACATCCAGCTGTTTAATGGGATCATGAGCTCTTCCGAGACTATTTCATGCTTTTTATTTTCTAGTCATTCTGCTCAGGATCATCTTTCCTTCTAATGTTCTTGCTATCTGTCAGATGGATTTGTTTTGTTTTTGTAGCTTTACCTATTAACATCCACCAGGTCAGCACTGACCTTTTCAAGATCATACCCAAACCGAAATCTGATACTAGAAGGACAAATGCAGGTTTCAGACTTGATTTGAAAGCAAATATATTCTAGTTTCTAAAACTCTGCTTATTTGGCTCAGTTCTAGCTATAAGACCATTACCATTGACTTAATGACTATTAATAGGTCACCTGCTGTTACCTGCTTAAAGAAAAAAAATCTCTCAAATGAAAGCTCAGGGTCTGATGTATTTAATTATATTGGTCCAAACATCTCGGGAACTAACTGTATAAAGCTGAAAACATTGGCCTTACCCTGATGCGATAGCGCTGTCGCATGTTGACCCTCATGGACATGGTGATTCCCGGGATAAAACCACTGAAAATCTCCAGCAGGGGGAGGCAGAGAGGCTCACCATAATCTCTCGAAGTTATGCAGGCAAAGCAGGGCAAGCACCAGAAAGCACAACAGCCTGAAAGAGGCAAAGATACAGAGAAAAGCAAATGATATGGACTGCGAAACCAGGAAAACACTCAACTACACACACTCACGTAAAACCCTGAAATGCTTAATAAAGAAAACAGGACAATAAGCCGCGCTATTTATGTAGAATGTGTTAGAAAGACGTCTGATTTAAATCTATTTAAGGAAGTAGCATTATTATTGATTTAAACTGAAAATAAAATGTCTTATAGTTGTCCTATCATCATTTCGGTTTGGCCATTTAAGTAATAACTCAGAAGAAATAAGATCTAACATCATTATGATGCTGAAATTATACAAGGACACAGTGAGTTAATGTAGAAAAGAAAAAAAGGCGAGCATGTGCTCTTAAAAGACGCTAATCGTTATTAGAATAGAAATTCCCTTTTGTAGAGAATGAAATGAAAATGAATGCCAAACAAATCAGATCTTTGAAAATAGTGTAAACGGGGTTATTATGTCTTTGGAAAAAATAAGTGTGAGTGCTATAGTTGTGCATGTGGGTATGTACAAGTTATGAGTTAAATTTGAAAATAACACCTAAGTATGACGGAAGTACAATTATCTTTTGTCCTTTTTTTGTCTGATTAAAACAACCAATCACATGACGCACACCACGTGTTTGAAAATACAAATGAAAATATGAGGATGTTAATAAATCCTTTTTTTCTTTCTTGGACCAATGCCTTTCTCACCACATTAAAAAAAAACATACTACGGCCTTAATTCTTATGTAGGTGTGGCTTCCTGGATTTCATCAGGAGGTTCAGGTCCAGAAAACAAAAAACACTCTTTGATTCATTTTTATGTTATTTATAGATAATGAAATACGAAAACAGCATTTTTGTTTGTTTGTTGTTTGTTTTGATTTTGTTTCCTACTGTTTTAAAAATGTGATTATTAGGAATAAATATTTTCCCTTCGAGTGAGCAAAATAAGTTCCTTTGTCACATGTGTGACGATCACTGCAGAGCAAAAGTCCTCTATAAACTTTGAAGATAATTAAGAGACTCTTACACCCTGGCACATCTTGACAGCAGTCACAGATCCCACTTGACCACTCATCAGACTCTTGGGTATACATCATAGGCTGAGGTTGCCGAACAACCATTTTAGAAGTCATGATGGCGCCTAAAAGAAAGAGCAAGGTGAAAAATTCCAACTGCAAGTCCTCTTACAATCAGGTGTGTATTTCAGGAAAGCTGGTAAATGTTCACTATACTCCCAGCCTTTCTCAATAACCATTAAAGAGCTCCTCTGCTTTTAAATTGTTACTTGTCAACATGTTGGTTATTAATAGGCCTATAATATCATTACTTTCTTAAATTAAAACAGTAAACTGCTGCTCGTTATATTTATAATTTTACTGTGGTTAATATATAAAGTCTGAGCTCATGTGGATGGGAACGAAACTAAACGAATAAATAAAATGTCTTACCTTTTGTGTTTGACGATTAGAAAGCTCTGAGGTGGATGTTCGGTCACAGCTGATCTCTGAAAGCTCCGAGAAGCTCTCATGTCTTAAATCCTTTTAGAAAACATGAGATCACCTGACAGAAGAATCCGGACGCACCGGTTCACTCTGCAACTTTGTGTTAATATTGAAGTGAAGGTGCGGCAACTGGAAAGGTCATTGTCTAATGCGGAAAAAAATGATCCCACACTGCTTTCACTTCACCGGGGAAATATATGTGGTATTGCTGCATACTGAGGACTCCCATTACTGACGGAACGGAAGCTTTCTCTATTCATATGCATGTATTTCATATTCATATACATGTCTCGAGTGTGTGTGTTTTTTCTTTAAAGTGAGCGTGTTGGGGTTTTTTGTTTGTTTGTTTGTTTGTTTGTTTTGTTGTTGTTGTTGTTGTTGTTGTTTGCTTTCTCCAGTGACCTCGTGCCCTCTGAACTAAAAAGCTGTGGGCAGAAAAACGACAGGTCAAGTTGCCCTAACCCAAAGTTCGCACCAGGCAATTCACTGTAATTAACACCGAAAAAACAACAACAGTAACAATAGAGGTTTTATGTTCCTTTATGTGATTGTTATGATTTCCATTAGGAGTGGTCATGCATTTGGAATGTGCTATTGTGAGATGAAGTGAGGAACTGGCGTGCGTGGATGAGTCAACGTTGCGGGCGTGACGCCAAGGCGTTGGCTCTGTCCTCACCGAAACCTTTGGAATCAGAGCTCCACATCTTTCTGATTTTCAGTAACACTGACATTCTGATGAAACAGCGATGAGCATCGCTGTGAAGGAGGCGGGAAGAGGATCTTAATATAAGATGCAAAGATACGCCTTATATGGGTTATGACAGGCGCCAAGGGCGTAACATCTGACTGGGCGGCTGGACTGGGTGAGCCGGAACATTGGACTTATCTGGGAAGTCAAAAACTAAAACAATTTTTTCTGTTAGGATTTCAACTGTAATTTGGCACCTTACAATAATAATGTGCTTTTTCTTTTTGTCTGCTTTTTTGTAGAAAAGTAGTTATGAAAAGTCATCGATAACAATAATGATTACATTTTAGCATTACAAATATAATTGTCCATACTGGTAAATTAACCTTCAATGAAATATGAGAAATATTTTGGTAATGATCAATACTGTTAATGTAGGCCAGCTGTGACATAAACCTTATATTTGGTGGTGGTCAAATAAACTTGTTCTGTATTTTCTCAGTCATTTTACACTCAAATGATTAAAAGAGTGGATTAAAAATTTATGAAAAGGTTTGATGTCAGAGGAAATACACTGCTCAAAAAAATTCAAGAGACACTTCTAAACTTCTGGGATATTGATTTGGTCGGCTAAGTAGCAGAGGGGGTCATTAATCAGTTCCAGCTGCTCTGGTGCTGATGAAGTTAATAGCAGGTGCACTAGAGGATACAACCCCCAAAACAGGAATGGTTTTTCATCTTTACTGATTGTTTTTTCACTAATTTTGCATTTGGCTAGGGTCAGTGTCACTACTTGTAACATGAGATGATACTTAGATACGACAGAGGTTGCACAGGGAATCCAACTCCTCCAGGATGGCACATAAATACATGCCATTGCCAGAAGGTTTGCTGTGCCTCCCAGCACAGACAAATACAGTAGGAGAGCTAGACTGGGCTGTAGAAGGCCCTTAACCCATCAGCAGGACTGGTATCTGCTCCTTTGTCCAAGTAGGAACAGGAACATTACCAGAGTTACTAAATGACCACTGGTGTAAATGTCTCTGACCAAACAGTAAAACGCAGACTTTGTGAGGGTGGCTTGAGGGCCGAACATCTTCTACTTGGCCCTGTGCTCACTGCCTAGCACCATGGAGCCCAGTTGGCATTTGCCATAGAATACCAGAATTGGCAGATCCACCACTGGTGTTGATCAAAAGCTGGAATCATGTTTTTAATATAGTTGATTATTACTATTCACTATCATCTTAGCATGAACTGTGTGCATATATGTGTGAGAGAGAAAGAGAGACTTAGCTATGTACTCTTGTTTACTTTGGTGGTAGGTGAAAAAAAGACAGCGAAACATCTGCCCCTGGGCCTGTCACAGAGTTGTTAAACCTGTGCAGGCAGACATCTTGTGTTTTCCAGGAAGTTGACTGAAATCTGGCATTTCGGGTTTTAACCCCATTTCCACACAAAGATTGGTAAAGAATTAAAACACGACAGACTGGTTTTCTCATCCATCTGTTTCAAACCAAGTAGCGATGTCTCTCAAAATGCAGCAAATACTCAGGCTTCGATCTGAAGTGTGTCTGAGTAATATTTACTTTAATAAGTAACTACAACCTCCGAGGTACTCACGTGGCACACGATAGAACGGTAACTTTAATCAAACATGTTTGCGTCAAGATCTGATGGTAAGCTGTGTTTTTTCTTCCTTATGCCAGATAGATCAGCTGTTTTCAGATTGCGACATCACACCTTGGCACAATTTGTATTAAGGGAGGATGAGTCCCTATCAGTTTTGTCCAGAGAACAGCTGCAAAAACGTTTTAAAAAAAACATATCGATTCGGTTAGGAACATAAAACTTGTGCTATTTGGTAAGTAGATTGGTGGGATACCTGCACTGAAGCCGTTTGTTATGACCTAATATTTGTGCTGCTCTTGCTGGAATGATTGTTACTGGAATGAACTGACTGCATCTTTCTTTGTAGATCAGTGCATTGTTAGTAGGTTATCTACAGAACTCTCCACTCACATAAGTGCGTTTTTGTGATGACTGGATGTCTGTGTACAGTACCAGATAAAGGTCACTCTTTCGAGGAAGCCAGTGTTCACATTTTGGAATGAGAAGACAGGTGGTTTGAAAGAGTAGTGAAAGAAGCCGTCTACGTGCACTGTGAACGGCAGTCAGACTGGGTGGCTTACGACACCAACTGTCTGCTACCTACAATGCAATCTTGATGTCTCTTCCCAGGTGCCTCAACCCCCACTCACATCTTGCCTCAGGGGACCTCAATAGGTCAAATGATAGGGTGAGTCAAAGTTTCACAGTGGTTTCACATGAAACCTCTCATTTGATTAGGCATATTATTAATAATGGGTCAACAATCCTCTAGTAGGGGGACACCCCCCTAGCACTAGGTTTAAAATACCTGGGACTATTTGCTTTTAGAACTGAAGAACCTTCTTAGATGAGACGTGAAACATATTCTGAAGAAGTCTAGTTGCTTTGTGCCCAAGCTCCTTAGACAGTGTTGACTGGATTTGTGGCTTTACCAAAACTCCAGTTTCTTCCATAAAAATATGACCACACTGCATTTCATTTTAAACCTGAAAATGAAATTTTATGAAATCTGGATGGCATGAAGTAAAACAAACTCACTTTAAAGTGAATTTCAAGTCCATACATTAAACTGAACATCTAACAATCCTGACGTATGAGTACGGTTTCTGTTAAGTGGAAATGGGGTTCCACTGGGTCTTAGTTAGCATAAGATAGCATTTTCTGATATTCTCCCCTTCTAACTTACAATACAAACAGCTGTTGCATGTATCCTGAAATCATCAATAAGATTTTAGGGTCAGAAATACTAGACATGATGCCGCACTCCAAATAACCTACTTTTCCAATTCAGCGTCGCGGGGGTGCTGGTGCCTATCTCAGCTGCCATGGAGTGAGAACCAGGGTACACCCTGGACAGGCCATCAGTCTGTCTACCACAGAGAGACAGACAACCATTCACATATAAAACAGCACAAGGAATGAAAATGAATAAAAGATAATAACCAGAAGACGAAATAAATCATGCCAAAGAATCACTCGCAAGTATATTTATAGCTCAAAAATGACAATAGGTGACTTTAATGCTCTGCTGGACCCCATAATGGATAGTCCTGGCACTGAAAATTGAAAACACTACATGCAAGATTACAGTATGTACTTTGCTCTTTGCTATAGATGGAGGCGATCAAGAAAACTCATCATCTTTTAACTTCCCCAGATATATCAGAGACACAAATCCTCTCAAGAACAATCAGCAACCATGCACCTGCCTCAAGCTAAATTAAAGGGAAAAAATCTCCAATGAAAGTCAACCACCAGATGGCGCTGTATCACATCTCTGTTAAAGGGCCAAGACTTTGATATTCGTTCAAAGAGTGAGTGAAATCCTTAATAGAAACACACACACACACACACTTTACATTTTAAACACTTTATCAATTTTCAGAATTGACTCCCGATGTGTGACATTGACAGCTCATAGTCTCTTAAGAACTTACAGTTAAAATTGATTATAGTATCAGAAACTGCGCTACATAACATAAGAGACTACAATACTCTCTGCATCTTATATACATCAATGCATGTCCTCATATACTGAATGAACAGTTTTTTTTCCCTTTGTTTTTTCTTACAGGTGCATCAGTTTGTGATACATTGTGCTTTTCCATCTGTGCTTTATCCTTTTGTTATAATTCTGATTGAAACCTGCCAGAAGGGACAGGATTTAAAAAAAAAAAAAAAACATCGCACTGTGGAAGAACCTTCTGTCAGGATCATACATCACTGATAAAATGTCAGCTTCCTTCAAACAGAAAACAGCTGAATTTACCAAAAATATCAATATCAGTAAACTAGCACATGCTAGTTTGAAGGACTGGCACCCAACTAATTTCTGCCATTACTACTTTTGCTACTACTACTATCAAAATTAATTATTAAAAAAAGAAGAAAACAATAAAGTGGCATCCAGTGTTGTGTTCTGAGGTGTTACACTTTTAAAGCACTTATTAAAGGTAACCAAACCCTTTTTCTTTTATGTATTTTTGAAATTCACTTTCATACACTTGTATGTTTACCATCTGTTAACAGCGTGCTGTATGAACACAGAAAACTAAGAGTCATGTGCCTTTCACTTAATTTTATTGACAAAAAATGAAAGAACAGTGTTTGGATTTTTATGTCATTTAAGTTTATCTGTTTAAAATTTTCATTATGCCAGATAAAAATAAAATACAAACCTGACTAAAGTATGTGAGATTACACAAAAACACACTTTTAACACCCCCTTTAAACTCAAGTTAAAGTATTCTTTGGTTAATAAGTGGTCATTATAAACCCCTCGGTGAAGAATTTTTGTTCTCAAAGGGAAAAATGTAAAATAAAATTTAAAAGGCACTATTTTAGATAGTTAATGATAGTTTAATTACATTAAAAACAGTTTCCTTTTACTTCATTTCAGTTTCCTAACTTCAATAAGCTTGGATGGCTACAGTTGGATTTCTGTTTAAAGTGTATTGTGCTGCTAAGACTCCATGAGGATGGTGGCCCCAGACATGATGAAGAAGGAAGAGGTTACACGTTTTTAGTAGCAACCATAACGACTGGGAGTGCTCGTTTCTTCATCTCTCTTGACATCTGACACCAGACACAGGACATACAGAATGTCGAAAGCACACAGTCGTTACACATGGTGCCCTAAAAACAAAACACAGTGACGTTTGGTCAGCAAGTGGCTAACCAGGCCAGTTTTTTATGTTAATATGTAAGAGCTGAAAGACCCCAATGGCTTAGGTAAGAAATAGTCTTAAGCACAGTTTTATAGATAAAGAGCAGATTGCATAATGTTGACAGAATACATGTTGATCTATAAAAATTATTCAGACACAGAATGATTTAAGAAAATACAGTTTCTTCCTTTAAAAATCCGAAATATGGTGATATACAATCTTTCTTTTGTTATAATTTGGTCATGTTATAAAGGTTGTTTTACAAGGCTGCGCGTTTTAAGGTTGTCAGTAGCCTACTGACAGCCTTAAAACGCGCAGTAGGCAAACGCGCAGTAGGCAAAGAAATAGTTAACACAAATAAAAGCAACTTTTAAAAAGTTGAAACAAACTCCTCTCAAAAGTATTAGTGCAACAGAGTGGCTGAAGGCTAAGTGAGTGAAATATAGATACATTAAAAAGAAAATCAAATTTTGGCCTTACGGTGATGCCATAGCGGTGTCGCATGGAGACCCTCATGGACATGGTGGCCGGCGGGATCATGCCGCTCACCCAGTCGGCCAGAGGGAGACAGAGATTTTCCCCGTAGTCTCTCGAAGTTTTACAGGCGAAGCAGGGTAAGCAAAAGTAAGCAAAAAGGCCTTAAAAAGGAGAAATGATAAGCACAGTGCATTGGCAGTGAATTAGTACTTGCTGTGGTATAGATATAAATCAGAGACACTTACACTCTGGCACATTTTCACAGAAGTCAAATAACCCAGATGACCATTCATCCGACCCTTGAACATATATCACAGGCTGAGGCTGCGTGACGACCATCGTATCAGTCATGATGGAGTCTAAAGGAGGAACCAGGTTGAAAGTTCATAAGATCACAAGGTTAAGCACTACAAAAGGCTGTTGTGGAAGAGAGCAGCCACAACCCTTTATTAACCACACCTAACCAGTGCATTCAAAACTTGACAATATAATCAGATATTTCACTTATACAGATAATCACAATGGCAAATTTAAAAACAGAAATTTTGTTTGCTCAAATGAAATATTCATAGCGCGGCGAATGGTGTGGATAATTTTGCCGAAAAATATGGCAGACGGCTGAAGCGGAACGGCCGAAAAATAAACTTTCAAAAGTAAGTACTGAATATTATGTCACTTATTTATGTGCAAATGTTTAATAATGAAGAACATTAAAACATTACTGTTGGCCACATATCGGTAAAGTTATGTGACATTAGTGACGTTTGTACTAACTTGGTTTTAAAGCCTTTAAAAATATACACCGTTCAGTAGTTGACATTAATCCTACAGAGAATGTGATGATTTCATGGATAATTAAAGTCAGCTATGTTATATTGCTGCCTCTGTTCGGTGGTGTCGAGCCAAACGGACTTTAACGTGTGTTTGAACGAGCTGACGGTTCACTCGTTAAGCTGAAAGAAAGATGCTTTAATCACAGGAGTCACACATGTGTCCACTGCACCATCTGGGAACTCTTCTTGTTTCGTAATAACACAAACACTAAATCCTCCTTCTCTTGTGCTGTTTTGTAACAGTGTGTACACCTGAGACTGTCACCTGTCTGTCCTGCACTCTCTCTCTTTGTCTTTCTCTCTGACTGTGTAATAAAAGTATAAACATGTATTTATAAGTTACGCTTGTGTTTGAATCCTGCAGCTTATCACACATTTGATTACCATGTGTGACAACTGCAAGTGTCCAGAGTGAGGACAGACTGAGGGACCCACTGCTGCACATCATCTGTGAGGCTTTGCACCAATGTTCCCTTTAATTTTTCATGTGTCTGAGCAAACACACCCTTGGACCACTGTGAGCGACAGCAGACGTGAGCACTGTGATCACGCCAGCATCGAATCCATCCAAGTTACATGGTTTATTAAAATAATCAAATTACAGCGTTTACATTTATGTTAGACTACTTTTAATTAACTGCTTTAGCCCATTTACAATGAAAAAAATAAAAAAATCTTGTTCATGACCTGTGCAGTATGTTAACACTATTGGAAGTAAAAATAACTTGAACTCCAATTTTGAAAACACAACTTTATTTTTTAAACAAATATAAAGCTCTGACTTGTATTATGAGTCTGTGGTCTGGGTCCTGTAACTCTCTCTCTCTCTGCAAAATACAGTAAATAATGACCAATGTTGGGCAATTAATTATATAGTTCTTCAAAAAAAAGTAACTGAGTTTTGCAAACAACAAAGTTTTTTGCAGCTGTTTACCTAAAAATGCAGCCAAGGCGTTTTTTTAAATAAACATTTCAAACTATTTACAGAACAATCAGCTGTTCTGCATCAAATCTGATGCCACACAAATTATTTGTGGCACTCCAAATAATAATTTCTGTCCACTATGAGATAAAGGAGAACAACAGCCTGATACCTGCAGGCCTGACAACAGGAGATGTATCACTCCTGTAACACCTGTAACATTCAGCAGTCACCTCATTGTTCTGACACACACAACAAAACTATTGACTACACTACACACCAACTACACAAGATTTGCGCTAAACGTGGCAAATCTCTCACATCTCAAAACACCTCCGTCACTCCTAAAACCTCCCCCTTCCTAAACAGCTAAATGCCATGTTGCCATATCATTTTTTGATTGGTCGACATAGTACATTTTTCGACCAATGGGAAAGGGTGAGGGGTGTTTTGGTTTTGCTCACAGGCTTTCCAGCGTTTTCTTCCAGCAGTAAATATAAACAACGATAGTATTCAGGAAGAAAACCAAACATTGCAGATATTTTTATCGTAACTCTGGTTTTATGTGGCCGATCAACACAATTTAAAAACTGGTAGAAAGTCCACACTTTTTCCATCAGTTGTTCCGTCTGTCCTGCTCACATCTCCAATGGTTGTACACTTTGTCATTAACGTGGCTTCACTCCACATCAGCCAGGCTGCTTTGTTCGCTAAAACACTGGTGTCGGCACATTGTCATAGCCTGTCAACGACGTTGATTAGCTGCGTATATACGAATGTGAATCGCATCAGTGGCTGGACTATGGGATAAGGTGGCATCGTTCTAATCCCATACTGGAGCAGCCAGTCAATAACTGACTAACACTGGAAAACAGAATTGTTAACATATTTACTTTAATTTCAATTCAGGTTAGATTTTTTTTGTGCGCAACGCAGATTTTTTCTGTGCAGAGACCGTGCCAGCAGTGCGACACAGCCTGAGTGTTTCAGAAACTGCTGATCTGCTGGATTGCAAAAAACGAGAGAAAATATCTAGTGAGCAGCAGTTATCTGGGTGAAAATGCCTTGTTGATATCAGAGTTCAGAGGAGAAAGGCCAGACTGCTTTGAGTTGATTTAAAAAGCAACAGTAAGTCAAATAACCACTTATTACAACTAAAACTATGTAAGAGGATCTCTGAATACACAAAATGTCGAACCTATAAGCAGATGGACTACAACAGCAAGGAGACCACACTAGTTGCCACCCGTATCAGCAAAGAGGCGGCATACCGAAACAGGACGATAGAAGATTGGAAAAATGTTGCCTGGTCTGATGAGTCCTAATTTTTGCTGAGGCATTCAGATGGTATGATCAGAATCTGGCATAAAGAAAGTGAAAGAAAACCATTGTACTAATGGTTCAGGCTGCTGGTGCTGTGATGGTCTGGGGGATATTTTCTTGGCACCTTTTGCATCCCTTAGTACCAACTGGGCATCATTTAACCCTTTCATGCATAGTGGTCACTGCAGTGGACAGCTATTCAAAGGCTGTTTTCTTGTATTTGTGTCAGTGTTGATGGTATACATAAATGGCACATAAACCACTAAATTGGACACTGATTTGTCACTCCATACCCTGCCATCCACTGGTCAGTCAGTGTTGTCAAAGTGTACTTAAGTACGTGTTTAAAAAAGTGAACCTCAAAAATTGTTTTTTAATGCCTAAAGATGAATAAGAATACTTAAGAAAAAATTCCTAATTGCAGTTGTAATAGTTCATGTATGAAAGGGTTAACCACTACAGCCTAGCTGAGTGCTGACCATGTCCATCCCTTTATGACCACAGTGCGCCCGTCCTCTGATGGCTATTTCTAGCAAGATAACGCACCATGTCACGAATTTCTAATCATCTCAAACTCGTTTCTAGAACTTCTCAATGAGTTCCCTCCACCCAAATGCTATCCACAGCAACCAGATCTCAATGCAACATAGCATCTTTAGGATCTGGTAGAACAGAAGAGTCCTATCATGAATGTGCAGCTGACAAATCTGCAGCAGCTCGGTGATGCTATCATGTCAATATGAACCAAAATATCTGAGAAATGTTGCCAACACCTTGTTGAATCGATGCCATAAAGACTGTAGGCAGTTGTAAAAATAAAGGTGGGTCAAATCCAGTACTAGGCAGATGTACTTAATGAAGTGGCCAGTGAATAACTGTACACATATTTAATATGGCTGCAAAGGAATAAAAGTTTCAGTGCTCAGTTATCTAACTGCACACTGCTACAGCTATGACAGCACACATCACTGCACTGGAAACTTTTACACAATTCAGAAACCACATGCCAACCCAAAACTCTAACAGACTGATGACACACAATACTTTTTCAAATTAAAATCATACACTTTTCACGTCATTAATTGCATCATTAATGCATGAAAATGACCTTATGAGGATATAAGCAAAATAAAATAAAATGCCTTACCTTTTGTGTTTGAAGATAAGAAAGCTCTGAGTTCAATGTTGTGCAGGCACAGGTGATGTTTGCTTTCCGCAGCTCTTTTAAGCCCTTTTACACAAGTGATCACCTGACAGGACAATCCGGACACACCGGTTCACCATTTTAAAAAAAAATTTTTTGATATAGTTGTATTTTCCACTGGAACGCGCAGTGGATTAAAAGAAAAACACGGAAAAGAATATGTAACACTGCTTTAGTTCTTTAATTTTACTGAAAAGAAAAGTATAAACGTTAGTGGACTTTATAATAATAATAATAACAGGATGACATATTTCTCATTTTCCTGCAAGAATATTTACGCTGTTTGTAGGTAGAGACCAATTCCTACAAGAACATTTTAAAAACTGATACAGATGTAATGTAGGTTATTTTTTAAACAATTCAACTTTCTTGTTCCAACAGAAGGTAGACTTAGTTAAAGGAACAATTGGTGAAAATGACCACAAACCAAAACAGTATTTTCATTAGACCTGGAAGAAAATTGAAACCTTGGATTAACCTGTGATTAAGGTTTCGTTGCATTTTGATTATAAAGAAAAGTTTGTCTTTCAACAGCTGGATTAGCTGGATTGCAAAAGTCTAATTTAATTAAAAGTTTCTAGAAGAAGTTTCCTTCACTTTGTTTCCTGTGTATGTCAGGGCACAAGACCATGAATGTTCATCTTCAATAACTAGACAAACAAACATGACACAAAAAGTTGGCTTTGGCATCAAAAGGTCACCTCTTTGTTCCTTCCAAGGAACATAAGTACATAAACCTCTCCCTGACTCTATTCAGTATAACAATCACCATTAACTTTCCATTTAATGATACACATCATCATCTTTAAACAACAAACCACATTAAAGGAGCACTAAAGAATGTACCGTGAATGTTAGGGAATGGTGTCCAGACCAAAACACTGTTGCGAAAAATTTTAAATAAAATTTTAGCAAGACAGACACTAAAGAAATGATTGGTGCTTTACGACTTTGCTCTTTGCCAACATACAAATGCCTGCCTGTAAATGCAGATCAACCTAAATAGCTTGAGAAATCCAAAACAACAAACAAAGGAATGGAAAAGGTTTTGACAATCATCTGTCCTTCTACCCTTCCTGCATAGCCCTGCATTCCTGTTGCACTTGAATACCACTGTCGCTGTTTTCTCAAACACAATGACAGGTTTAGTCAGAGTTTTGTACATCACTGTCTACATAGATGTCTGCATAGATGTTGTTTGCTTAAGGTCGACAATCAGCATCAGTACTTCCGTCTTTCTTCAGTATAACTATCAGCTAGTTAACTTTTTGATAAGGCATTACATTATTACTATTACATTTTACATTATTGAGTGAGAATTTGAAAAGTTGAAAAGTTATGCTTTTAAACTTCTACTAGAATTTCTAAATATTTTTTTAACCTATTTAGAGTTTGCTGAATTTTGTTCTGCATCATCTAAACCAGGGATGGGCAACTCCAGGCCTCGAGGGCCGGTGTCCTGCAGGTTTTAGATCTCACCCTGGGTCAACACACCGAAATCAAACGATTAGTTCATTACCAGGCCTCTGGAGACCTTCAAGACATGTTGAAGAGGTCGTTCAGCCATTTAAATCAGCTGTGTTGGATCAAGGACACATCTAAAACCTGCAGGACACTGGCCCTCGAGACCTGGAGTTGCCCACCCCTGATCTAAACTATTTATTATCAGAAAAAATGTATTACAAACACAACAAGAGGTGTCAAATTTTACATTTGCATTTATTAAATAGCTGGTGTACATCTGGTGTTCTTGTGGGTGCTTCCTGCAGAAAGTAACGTATGCGTGACTTTGTCACAATAAACATGTCCAACAAAAAGAAGGAATGCTTGATAGGAATTTAGAGCCGGTTCATAGCCGCCTGGTCCATCAAAAACAAACGTCATCAGATGCCCCAGTTTCATTTTGGTCACATATTTGTATGACAGTAGCTACTAATCATGTTAACGTCAACGAACGTTAGATTTTACACACCTGCAACACACAAAAGCCCTTTTCTCCTTTCTCTTTCTCCACAGACTGAGAGATCCTGAAATAGATGTGTTGATGGTGGTCTACTTTCTTTTTTCCCCCACACGCAGAAAATGAATGTGACATAAATCTCTGTACAATTGAATAAAATTGTACAAAGTCAAAGATAATACCAAGGTAGATGTAGATGAACAATAGACACAGTAAGGTCTGCAGAGCAACTACTTTGCTGTTCAATGACTGTTTTGCAGCATTGTCATTACCTTTCGCCTAGACTGATGGCCGCTCTGAGCCAGTGCAAACCCAGCAAACTGACCCTGATGGACTTCAATCATGGGTCTCTTCCATCCCACTCTGAACTTTGATTCTGCGAATATAATGAGTGGGGTACAAGGTTTCAGAGTGTGCAAATGCAGATTTCAGATGCCAGCAATCACTTCACTAAGTAGTTCGGAGCAGTTTCAACACCCTCTTTGTTCTCGACTTGTTCAACACCTGGAAACAGGCCAAGTGCATGCAGCAGAGGGAAAAGAATAAAAAGCTATGGGCTGTATGTTTAATGCCCAACATAAACAAGATGTTTCTTCTTTGTTTTAGTAGCCTTTTCTGAACTGTACAGACTTGTCAGCCTTGCTGCTTTCAAGTTTCTGAATTCCACCTTCACACTAGCACATGAGAGTTACCCAGCTGATCATGTGTACTTACAGTCACAACATACTAAATGATGAGACTGAAACAATACAACTTCAAATTTGTGGTAAACCTACAAACACTGTCTAAAATGGGGTTCACAACGTAAGGGAATAGTGAGAGTAAGATTGCTAAAGCAAAGAAGCGTTCAAATCCAAATCTGCCAAAGCAGCTATTGTGTGACAAGAAATAAATACAGCCTCTGTAGCAACCAGACATTAAAGATAATCAGAATTGTCTTTATTTGGACAAGTTTGTGCACACAAACAAAAAATCTAATTTCAGTTCCGGTTCAAAAAAAGAAAGGTTTTATTAAGAAAAGACAAATTGCAGAAAGTCTTAAGAAACTATATGTGCAAAACTAAGAAGTGCACTGTACATATGACCTGAATGATAGAGCAGTGGGTTATTTCACAGTGTTCATCAGAGAGACACCCTGAGGGAGGAAACCATCTCTGTGATGGCTGGTTTTAGTAAACAGTGCTGTGAGGGCAGCAGGGTTAAATAGTTTATGTCTGGGATGTAAGGGCTCTGCAGAGATGTCTGTTTCCTAACCCTGAAAAGTACAGGTTCTGGATGGATGGAAGACCAGTGCCGGTGATTCTCTCTGTAGATCAGATTGTCCTTTGCAGAAATGCATTTCTTGTGCACCCTTGTAAAACATCCACAGGTTTTACTTGTTAGGCCATAACTGATTTGGTGGGACTTGGAAGACAGGCTGATCCTTTAAACTATGTGGTACGACTCAGAAACAATAGACTAGTCTAAGCAGCCAATCCATGATAGAGCTACAAGCTACATGATGGCTGCAAAGCAAATGAAACATCAAAACGTCCATCTTCTTCCACCAGACTTTACATGGACATGTACTTAACAATATTTAACGATTTTGTTTTCATCATCAGATTTGATAATGCAGTCGGTGTAGTTTTGGCAAAGCTTTCACTTTGAAGGTTTGGTTGTAGCTAATCAGATTCCTCAAGTCCTTAAAGTCTGGTGGTTTTCCTGCTGTCCTGGTGACAGCCTGCCCAGATTACCATTTTGTCAATTCTTGATGTCAGTCAACTGTCACGAGTCCTTTATTCTGCAGTCTATCTTGTCCTTGATCTGCAGTTCTAATCTAATCTGAACCTGCAGCAGGTGTTGCCAGTTTGCTGAGCTCATCAAAGCAGCAGAGCAGAACAAGGACCACTATCAGCTGCAGTCCAACATGATGGATTCAAGTCACAAAACATATAGTATTATTTAGTTTTTTCAAAACAAACGCAAAAAAAAAAAAAAAAATGTCTGAGATCAAATCCGACTCTCTGAGAAACACTGCTGTCTGGGATGTTAGCAAAACTGGCACAACTCACTCAAAATCAAGATAAGAGACAAGAGGCAATCGAAAAGCATGTCTCATGCGGGCACAGATGCTCTGGGCCAAGCCAGACTGGCGCAAGAACGGGTTTTACAAAATGCCGTTGCTCAACAGAAACCAACATCCTGATTTCCAGCCGTCCTGCTACCGTGTTCACTCTGGCATGTTGTTATGTTGCATTAGTGCAAACAGAGAAGAAGACAGAAGTCCTGCACACTGAGATTAAAGTTCAGCCACCGTCACATAATGCTGACTTTTCTTTTTCTTTTTAATCAGCAATGCCAAACAGTCTTTCCAAGGTTGCTGAGTTAAGCAGAAGTCAAATCCTCAAGCATCTTTGGTTATAATTTTCAAACAGGCAATCTGTTGTGAAAGAAATGTAACATGCCTCTAAAGATGCTCTCTGTGAACGGTTCTTTATGGCTTTCACTGGCAACCAGTGTAAACAGCCTCTGCTCAACGAGGAGAAATAAAAACTTCTATGTTTAAAAACCGCAAAGCATATAAGATGTTCCCAGTTACTAAAGCCGTCTGCACTTCCAGTGGTACAGAGTAAAAGAATATCTGCACTTTTCTCAACTCCATCTTAGGTTTTTAGATTCTTTCTGCCAATCACATGTTGTGCTACTCTGAAAACCTTATTTCCAGTCACAGCAGGCAGCTCTTTTCAAACTGTGTCCTCCTTCCCAGCAGACAGAAAGTTTTAGCAAACAGCTTGTGAATTATGGATTTTGAATTCTGACGCTAATGCTATATTGAATGTAAATAAGGTGAGAAATATGCATTTTACATAATCTGAACTAAGTTATGGTGCTGAGTGGACTAATCTGACTGGTGAAAATAAGAAAGCACTCCAAGTATTTAATGTGCTTACACATCCTATTAAGTGGTTATATGCTTATGACATCTGTTTTTTGGGACATAGCCTAAAGAGCATTTGTTTTTGTTTTTACGAGTTGCCAACAGACCTACTTTCACTTTTACTATTTGCAACACTGAGCTGCAGTGTGACAGGGCTACGTGGTTTTGTGCATTGCTGTGCTAAAAATACAGATACGTGCAGGTTTAGCACCTGAGCAAGGACACGACGTAACCTTGAGTCCTGGTTTTCAGATCATTTTCTGCAACTTTCAGGTTTTAATGTAGAATGCAAACTGTGTGTTTATTAGTTTTTGTTTTTTCAGGGCTGTTCTTTTGCACAGTCAATATGTATGTATGTAAACACCTCATGCACTGTTACTTTTTAACGAAACTGTTTATAGTGCCACATTTCCTCTTATTTAAATTCTGTTAGTGGTAGTTGAGCTGCAGAGAGGAGGAGAGAACGAGTGGGAGTCAGCGAGAGAGAGAGAGAGAGAGAGAGAGAGAGGTGAAAAAGCGTTCAGATCGAGATTACGCAGAAGTGGATCAGTCAGTCCTGAGAAGACGAAGAAGAGCACAGAGAAAAATGAGGATCTTCGACTGAAATCTGGTATAACTTGAACCCACACCCACGTCATAGTTTGTATTAGTGTGCTTCTATGATAACTACATAACTGTCGATAATCTAAATATTTAAAGATGAATTATCACCTTTAAAGCAGCATGCTTTTGTACAGGTCTGGCTAGAGCTGATCATCATCATGCATTTCTTGTAGTCTGAGTTTCATTAATGTGGTTAAAAAAACAATACTCAGCGTTAAAGTTGAATTTGACTTTTGCATTATTAATATTAATTTCCCAGATTTTCTATTGAAATTTTATATTTTTCTCATGATTAATAATAACCTTGCTGTATGATTTTCACACTGTGTTTACGTCAAAAGTGAGGCTGAAAAAAATGGCACAGTCTGGACTGAAACAGTCTACTTAACAGCATGTTTTTATTTTAAGTTTAAGTTTACGGCTGGAAAAATCAAGTGTCTTTACATAAATGTACCTAAATATATTTGTTGTCTACGGTGAGTCAAATACTGAAAACCTCTGAAGTAATTTATTACTTTTGGCTGCATAATTCAGTCTTACTGAAAAATTCCAATGTCTTATCCAATGTTTGATATCAACTCAACTTTGATTGAGTTGCATACATGTATTGAATAATAAACAAATATACCGAGGCTTACAGGATTGCAAACACAGACCAATGTTGCAGGTTAGTTGGTCTGAAGGGAACATTTGAGTCCAAAACTTTTAAAGTGTTTTTTCTTTGCGACCACTGTGAATGAATTTTAAGGATTATATTGACTAAAAAGCGTAAAGCAGAAGAAAAATAACCCCTGAATTAACTGCAAAGTAAAAACTGCAAAGTACAGAGAACCTCTGCTTTCAGTGACAGTGCAGATCCAGCCAGTGTCCATAGGTCGCTTAGCAGAGAGTCCGGAGGTGACACTGTCAGTGTGGAGTTAGCTATTATTGCCAATATTGACAGAACTGTGGTGATGCTCCCAAAGTGACAGCATGTGCTTGTTGATCATTATACCATATATCATTTAATATTATATTTGATTATGACATTAAATATCTACTGAAGGTACAGGAATTTGTATCAGTCGTGCTTAAAAAGTGGTTCTTTGCTGGCATCAAGCCTTAAATCTTGTTTTCAGTTAATCTTTAAGTTCTATTATTTTGTTTTTTTTCTTCCAAGACTTTTTCCACCAGAGGTCCTGGGGGTCCATCTTTTAGCTTGCACACCCTGTACCCTCCTCCGCCTGGGCGGTGTGGCTGCTGTCAGCATCTCCAGGGCAGATCCATCCAGCTTCAGTAGCCTCCAGTAAGGTGAGCTTCACAACTTCAAGTAAAGTTCCCCACATTCTAGGAAAGGCTGCTTCAATGTGCCATTGTTATTGTCATGGTCTCACTTGCAGCTGCTCTTACAGACGTCTGCCTCCACCTCTTGGAGAATTAATGAAAACAAACTGCTTCAGCAGCAGCTGCATTAAAGCTATAAGATGCACCCTAGATAAGAGCCAGACAAGTTCAGATAAAAACATGTTTAACTGGGTCGAGTTGGCAGACAGAGATGCTCTGAGCCCTGCTAGTTTGGTACAAGAACCGTTTTTTAAAATGTGCTTGCTCAGCAGACACTAACATGAAATCGTGTTCACAGCAGATAAACCTGCTGAACTCCAAAAGTAAAGACCAGGGACCAAATATCAGTGCAATCAGTGCAAACAGCAAGGAAGGAAGAAGCCCTGGACACAATCCAGGTTACAGACCAGCCACTGTCAATGTAACACTGGCTTTTCTTTATCAGCAATACAAAACTGTATTGTCCAAGGTGACCGAGTTCAGCAGCAAACCAGAGCTTTTACCCCACATAATATCTGCTCAACAGGGGGAAAGGGAACCATATGGCTTTTAAGTTCGAGCACCACAATGCATTTGACATGTTTCTAACTACAAATGTTCTTTTTGATTGAAGAGAAATTTCAGCTAAGATTCATCTGAATGCTGCACAAGTAGAAAAGTTGTGCTACCACCAGCACCCTTTTTTTTTACCTCCAGATTAATACCTACATCCCTTTTGTGATGTTAAAGTGAGACGGAGTAAAAAGTATCTGCAGTTTCCTTCAGCACCAACAAAGATTCTTTCAGCCAATCACTTTGAAAATATTTGTCTAATCACAGCTTTAGTTTAGTTTTTATTAGTTTAGTTTTCCAAGTTCACAAAATTGCTTCAGTTTGTTTTTAATGTTTTTCAAGTCCAGTTTTTATTTTTATTTAAGTTTACTGAAATGTTTTTTCACATCTAGTTTTAGTTTACTTTTAGTTAATTACAAAAACCTTACTGGACACTTAATGACAGTGTTATAAAATAGCTTGTGAATTTTGGAGTGTCAGATTTCTGACACTATTGCTAATATTTGGACATGTCTATATTGGACGTAAATAGAGGTGATAAATATGACTTTTGTTGTTTAATGTGGGTTTTTTTTTTGTCTTTTTCAGTCTCCCATGTGTTCACTCCATAATTTATCATGCAGTGTGAACATAATTCAAAGAAAGTTACGAATAAACTGAAAGAATGCTGAGGTCACTCTTGGCTGAGAGTCAGTGTTTATGTCTTTGTGGAAGAGGCTACTCATAATGTTTTGGTGCATCTATACCTTCTGTATTACAGCAACAGAGGTGGCGACTTGTAACAACAGAAGGATGGTAGGCAGCAGTAAGCCAGCACCTTCTGACCGGGACACTAAGTCGGCCATGCCCGGGCCGCCGCTGTCATACTGCTCCGAGATGCTGCACAGCCAGGCTGACTCCTTCCTCATGGCAGCCCGACTCGTCCGCAGAGGATGGCCCAATGAAGGGACCAAAACAAACAGGCAGCTTTCACAATCTGAGGGTTCAGCACGTCAACCCATTTTCACCAGTTCAGAGGGGCATAAGACTCTAGTCAGGGTTAGGATTTGCCGTAAGGACCCCATGAGAAGTTGGACTCTTGATATGAGCAGTGGGGAGACATCCCTGGATGGAAAGACAGGCTTTGAAAAAGATGATAAAGCCAAAGAGACATCGGAAGGTGCAGCCTCACCAAACAGACCAGAAGAAAGACAGACAGGTGTAGTCTATGTTTGGAAGTCTAGTTGTCGCATCACATGCAGACAGACCAGAAGATTCAAGGCCCCGGTGCTACCAGCCATTGCTGAAGTCGAAGTTTAAAAGAAGACCTGTAATTGAATCTACAGGTGTATGAAGTACAGGGTTAATGGTGATTGTAAACTTGAATTAAAAAGTGCTAAAGTACCTGTGAGTTTGTTTTCGCTTCATATAAGTAATTTCATTTGCCATCAGTTCAGGAGTTTTACAGATGAAAACCTTTGTTTTTGTTCTTCATTCAACTGGAATTATCCACAATCAAGATGCTCTTAAAACACCAGAGTAATTCTAAAATGGACTTTCCACTGTTGACAGTGTCTGCAAAAGTTACACGACTATACATCTCGCAAAATCTGAACACTGAAGACAAAATCGACCAGAAAAGGATTTTTCTTTAAAATAAACTATAATAATTCATAAGTACATCAGCTCCCTAACTGGCAACTCCCGATATACCAGCAGACTAGTGAAACAGAAGGTTAGCTAATAATCTCTGGTGATTTAAGCTACATTAGCTAATGTTTTGAACGCCATTTAGAGAACAAAGATAATTCCAGAAAATAAACTAAGATACGGTGTTATTAACACTATTAATTAGTTGTTTTTAAGGGTGCTCTGATGAAAGGGTCTAAACTCGCCTGTGACTGAGAAACACGCTATGGTGTGAGCTGAGTTTAACAGCAGCGCCATCTAGTGGCTTTTAGTGGAAACAGCAACTTCATTAACAACACTTCCCAAAAGGATAGGATTTGATTTTAGTAAACTGTGCTTATTTCACTGTTTCATTTTAGGTATTTAAGCAAAGATGAGAAAAATAAAGTCGATAGCTCTGGGTGTTGCCCAGCTGTCTCCAATAAAAATGTGGTTATTATTCTAACTACAATTATTACCTGCAAGACGCTCATTATGGCTCATTTTTTTTCCAGGTATAACAAAGAATGAACACGGGAAAAACAAACAGACAAAATATACCAGCTTTGGGGGGGGAAGGGAGTTATCAGCTGAAGTGCAAAAAGCACCACCCTGCCTTTGCCATCGTTGTTTAGTTGTAGCTCAAGGAAGACGTCATTTTACCGTAGTGTACTTGCACTCTAGTCTCTTCATTCAGGCTTCAAAGAGAACGTCAGGTATTACTTTTCTTACCTGGAGTCCACAAAACATGGCAGTTTTTCCTTCAACTTCAGCCACATCTGAGCGATCATTGGGACAGGCCTGATTTTTTTTTTTTTTGTTTTAAAAACGCATTTATTTTGTTTGCGCACAGCCACATTTCAGTTCAAAGCCCCAACACCAAACTACAGAGACAACTGCAGAAACGCAAGGTGCATCCTTCATCATCATCACAGAATGCCACCTAATGCACCAAGCATCAATAGTGATGAATTAAAAAAAAAAAAAAAAAAAAAAGTAACGCATGAAGCATCTACGTGCACATAATGGTGCGGACAGAGGTCCAGGTGACATCCAGGGAACACAGACGTTTGGATTTGGGATTCCCTGGAATTGGCATGCTGAGGTCAAACTGGGATCAATCACAAATGACTGAAAAATAAAAACCGCAGGGGCTCAATTGTAGTTCAGTAGGAAACTTCCTTTTCCTTTTTGGACAGTTTCTATTGAAACAGTTTTATCTAATGACTTGGACCATTAACAGTAACATTAAGAATTAAAAATACAAAGATCATTACAAACCAGAATGTTTATTACTAATAAATGCCAGAGACACTGGCTGAGACGACGACACTGGCCCTCAAGTCCGTCAAGAAAAGAAGAAAAAGAAAAAAAGACATTTAACTTCAGAAACGGTCATTTCTAAAACCAACGGCGTATGAAGAACACGATCTAAAGTGACAAAACATTTCCCCTCCCAGCACATCCCACACACCCCGCAGGCTTCCAGATGTTGGGTTCAAACAGCCTGGAACAGTCTTTTAACCTGTGTTTTACAACTGATGAAATCTGGCAAGTTAAAAATCCTTCTTAGGTACACTGGAATCCATGTAAGGAGGGACAAAGAGGAAAGAAAGGGGGGGAGGGGGGAAAAAAGAATTCCATAATCAACATTATCCTTGACATTTGAACTTTAATCCTAAACCCACTCAATGTTTCATATTCCTCCCCAAAACCTGGAAGCATCAGAACAAAATTTACTGAAAACTGTATTTATTTGTCAAAAAAGCTCCTTTACAGCGCCAAGATTTTCAACCTGTAAAGCCATCAAACATGTAAAATACAACCCTTACAATACAATAGAATCAAAACAGGTACCAAAAAGTACAGTAAAAATTACACTTCCGGTGGAAATGTGGAAGGGGACGAGGAAACAAAACAAAAACAAAAACACGAGGGAAAAATAAAAACTAAAACTGATAGGGTTTAAAAAACAAAAACAAAAAAAGAAAAGAAAAAAGTTACATTTCTGGTGTTTTCTGTACAAATGGTCTTCTGTCATAAAAGAGGTCGAGTCTGGCCCAGTGTGTGTCCGTCCAGCCGTCGGTCTCACTGGATCACTGGAGTCCTGAGGGGTGAAACACATTAATGACACAGCTGGAACAAACCATTCAAAGTCTAATCTTTTCAAAGGGAAATTAAACTTTTAAAAAGACAGCTTTCTATGAGTATTTTAACTTGAAAACTTCAATCTGTTCTCCACTTACAGCAGCTATTAGTAGCTCAGTGCCAAGTGAAACATCTAAGTGCTCTCTATTTCACTTTCAACAGCAGAGATGCTCCTGGCAGCCAATTTACTCAAGTACAAATAGTTAGACTCTGACCCAAACAGATGCAGGAACTAACACGAGCATGAGGCTACAGGAGGACGTCCACATGTTCGCCAGTTTACTATGATCAAATACTCAGCTGAGACACAGCGCCAACTGTAAATGTGTCCTCCAGGTGTTCAAATGGAGTTGCATTAAAAAGAAACCAAAAATAAAAACAAAAGAGCAACTAGTCATCAGTTATGTCTGCAGGCATCTGTGTCCAGCAGTAAAACAATCCTGAACAATGATATTTATGCTAACTGCAGTCAGTCAGCAGCAGGTGGCTGCCTAACAGCTAACATTTTGGGGACCTGTGTTCTATTATTAAAACACAATATTTAATCCAACTGCCTGGCATTTCTGGTGACGATTGGAAAGGAATGTTTTCCCATTTGGTGAAAGCCAGGACTGACCCCACAGCTATGTTTGGGACAATGACAGGTCAAATCAAAAGGGGAACTCATGCGAACTTGAAATTACAACAGCAAGGTGTGAGTGGGGGTCTAATAAGTCTATCCACTGTTTAAACTGGAATACGTAGCACTAGGACACAGTCGCACATGTTGCGTTGTAGCAATGTCATACCTTGCACTGCCAAGTGACCATCAGTATGGCTTGTAGTTGGCCTGGTGTCCCCCCCGCCTTGGGGTTTTTCCATAGCTGGCATTGCCCTGGTCTGTGAAGGAGACGCAGTATTAAAGCAAGAGCTCAACATCTGACAGATGATGTTTGAGTGTTAAGTAAAGAGCAGGACAGGAACCCAGTTCTCCGGCTCCCCAAACTACACTCTAGAGGCTTGAGAAGAAAACATGGCACTCAATGATGTCTTAAACACTAAAGATGGGTGGCAGGAACGAGGCAAACTCCAAGAGTCAAACCAGGAAACGCGAGCCAGATGTGTTTTGGCAAATTTTAGGTTGTTAACCCTTTAGAGCCGGTCGGAGTGGGCACGCTCTGTTTTGCATAACTATTTTTAAATCCCGGTAGCTCTGCAACCATGTAAGCTAGCGCAATAATTTGTTTTGCATATGAAACCGGAGGAGTTGTACTTACATCTTATGCCATCAGCTTGTCCTAGGTCACAGTTTCCTCCCACATATAGCTTTACAAAAACTGCATAAAAAGCACTTGCAGCAACAAAAACATAATATTCCAGAAACACGCTTTGCCGATCAGCTGTTCATAACACTTCCTATGTTGGAATATACGTCAGCACGAACTTTTGCATGTCCGCCATTACCTGCCCGAAACCGGAAGCGACGTCATTTTCGTGGGTTTTTTTTTTTTACCATCAGGGCCACAGGGCCTATACTGTTTTTAAAAGTTATCTTTGACTTTATGACTTTCTGTGTCGTTTCTGGGATACTTAGGACTCATATTGCACTGCTGGAAATAGTTTATTTTGATGCATATGCTGCTTTTTTGCAAATTTGCAGTATAATATTTATTTTCATTTTTCCTGCAGTGTATAAAAATTGGTGTATTTCAAAAATAAAACTATGAAGACACTCAAAATAAATTTCCTGTGGTGGGAAACTATTTTGTGCAACTTTTTTGTATTTACAGTTTTGAGGGATAAACCTCTTAAATTTCTCTAACTAGAAATATGTTAAAAAAGCAAAAACGATTTTCAATTTTTTTGTAGTTTATTGCACTTTTTTGCAATTTATGTAATTACTATGCACTTAATGAATACATATTATTAAAATCTGGGCTATAATTGTTGTATTGATGTATAGCAACTTGAAATGCTCCCAAAAATGGCACTACACCATGTAAAAATATAATATAAGCTCTGGCGGACTTGGTTCTATGGTAGGTCTTAAAGGGTTAATGCAGCACCAACTTTATGCATCTATAGGAATATAACTGAGGGAAAAATGAACATCTTAAACGTTATGTTAGCAAGTTTATCAGAGCAAGTGGAACAGCTCAAAGGTCTAGAAGTACTGGCATGGCTACATCAAGCAGTTTACTCTTGTACTGTGGCTGTAGTGGGGGCGGGGTAAGGGGAAACAATCACAATCAGTACTGACGCGTACACCTCAGGTTTGGGCTTCGATGTGTTAACTGTTACTCCAAGTTACAACTCGTCTGCATGTTTGCACTTACTGTAATCGTATCCAGGACCATATCCGTAGTAACCAGAAGAGTAGTCATAGTTGCTGTAGTTGCCATATCCACCATAGCCATAGCCTTGGTTGCCATATCCTTGGTTCCAGTAGTTTCCATAGCCCTGGTTCCAGCCCTGGCTCTGACCTGAAACACAAAGTGCACATGAGTTTGGTCTAAACTTCAATATCATCCAACTCGAGAAGTTCCATTACCACTAAAACGTGCTGTCAACAGTGACCTAGCCTCTTAGCATTTACCCGATCATACAGATTCAAAACAAACAAGAAAATCCAGAAAGGAAGAGGGTGATCATCGTCATTTACCTCCACGGCCCCTGCCTCCTCGGCCTCCTCCATAGCCACCTCCACGCACTGTTCCGTACTGCTGCTGCTGGTACACCTCCTTTGGCTGAGCAATTTTCAGCTCACACTAAAAGAGATATACATACTGAAAAAACCATTCTCTCCTTTATGTGGCCTTTAAAACAAAACTAACGTTAAAACCGCCTTGCGATATTTATAAAAAACATTTGCAATTAAAGAGTGACCCACTTCCCATGTGTATACAGAGAAAACTCAGTTGTAAATTTCAAAAACATCTCAAGCATTAACTCAGGGTTTAACTACTGACTTGGTCAAACATCAGTTTGCAACAAGTTAATCTGTAGTGGCTTAATCTTTGTCACTCTTCACCAAAACAGATCACAGGTGAGGCTGCACTGTCCACCAGGTAGCTGATTAGAAGAATTTAAGCTGATTTCCAGCTGTACATCAGCACTTCTGGAATAACTGCTTACCCGGCCACCCTGGATGTTGTGGTATTTCTTCTCCAGACACTTCTTTACGCTGGTTTCCTCTTTGTATGTGATGAAGATGAATCCCCTCCTTTTCTTTGATTTGGGGTCAATTGGGAGCTCAATGGTTTCGATCTGAAAAAAAGGGAGGATTGGAGAAAAGATTTTGATCAGAAACAACAAATACGGTGCATGTAGTATGACAGTCTGAGGAGTAAATTATCTCTGCTTTAAAAATGTCGGCCACATCATTTAGTCAAACTTCAAACACACAAACAAGTGCCAGAATATCTCAGTTATTATTTATCCTTAACAGGATGACTTCCTCAAATTAATCTACAACTTTGTTGTTTACTGGCCAGTGGTGATGTACATGTGGTTAATTTATGGCTTAGACCAGTTTAGCTGGTAAGAACAGGATTAAAACTGTAAATGTGTTGAATTGCATGAGTGTACAAAGTTGGGCAAGTCAGTGGCTCTCAAACATATCCACGGAGTTTGTACAGGAGAATAAAAATGATACTGCCATCTACCCAAGTTTAACTCTGGAAACACTTAACCAAGAAGACTCAACATACAAGAGAGATGCAGTGGTTGCTGCATTCTAACCGCAGATATTTAAAATACATTTTATTTGAAACCAACCTCTCCAAAGGCGCCGAAGTATTCCCTGATGGTTTCCTCAGTTGCTTCTGGGTTCAAACCCCCAACAAAGATCTTCTTGACAGGATCCTTCTTCATAGCCATCGCCCTCTTAGGGTCGATATTGCGTCCATCCAGTCTGTGTTCCTTCTGCTCGAGTACCTGTGGATACAGATATATTACCATTAACAGACAATAACAGCACAGAGATTAGAGTCATCATCACAGAGATGACTAATAATGCAGACAAGGCAGTGTGGCTGATTAGCATATGATTCATTTATATTACTAAGAACCGTTCTCCCATAAAAGCTTCTGGAGCCCGTTCGGGATGAAATTATGCTCAGTTACGAGGGGAGTCACCTTATCCACGCTGGCAGAGTCTTTGAAGAGAACGAAACCAAAGCCTCGGGATCGGCCAGTGTTTGAGTCCATCTTGATGGTGCAGTCTGACACCTCACCGAACTTACTGAAGTAATCCTTCAGGTCCTTTTTACTCGTATCCCAGCTGAGGCCGCCCACGAACATTTTCCTGTAAAATTACATGTAGACATTGCTAACATTTCTTCATTTACAAGGTTTCACAGTTTATTTTCCCAAGGCTCATCATGCCAGCACGAGATCCTCGCACACATCACATGTGGCCAACCACAGTCCAACCAGACACTCACCCAGCATCCTCCTCTCCTTTGCTAGCGTCGATCTTTCCGCCATCTGTGTTGTTGTCCTGCTCCTCGTCCCCGGCCATCTGCTCCAGCTCAGCTCCATTCTGCTCCTCCTCTCCCTCGTTGCCGTTCTGCTCTGATGTCTCCATGAGCAGGTTGTCAGCGTCTGCCATTCTGACGGTGGGATCTTCAAATGACTGAGATGGGACAGGACAAAGTTTGAGAGATTGGAGAAGTAGGTAGCAGACTACATTAAACCAACATTTATCAATTCACGCACAACACTAACTGGAAGCGGTATTGTTTTCTTTACGTTTTTGATGCTTTATAAATACTCTTCAACAAGGACAAGAAACCTTTTGTTCATATCACTACCTGATCCCATCTTTGCTCTCACTTGCTAATTTGTTCAAATAAGACTGATTAAAATTCAGCCACACTTATGCTGACTTTAAGTCGCTCTCACATTGGTTTTAAACTCACTCATACTTAAATGTACATTACATACTCTGCAACAGGCAGAACTTCTAAAATGCTGTTGATTTATTTACCAAAAGGATCCTCTATGATCTATTAACTGCAAAGTTTAACCAAAACAAAAAACGAGGCAGCACTTCCCATCTGAAAATACTGACGTTTAAACTACAGAATGGCTTTTACTAGCGTATAATAAATGTATGGTTTTAGTCCTATATTATTAGTTGATCTTCTGTGATCAACTAATAGTGTGTAGTATTTTAAACATTTGTTACTTTACATCTTAATTTCTAGTGATTTTTAGGATCCTACATTTTAAAATGTATAGTTTTAAAGGTCCTTTGTTAAAATAGTTAAACATAACCAATAGCATCATAACAAAACAACAGAATAGGCACATGGCTTTAAAAAACACCCGGGATAAAAACTAATTAACTCTAAACAGATACACACAAAGAGTGTACTCATTTAAATTCAAGTAGCAATAGAAACTATTTTTTCCCAGAGTTTGGAAATTACTGTATAAGGAGAGCCGAAACACGGCCTAAAGATATTTCTATTCGTCCCTATTTTCAGAGAATATTGAGCATAAATCGGAATGCTAATAAAGAGCCGCATACATAATGCAAACTGAATGCTAATTTTAAGTTAAAGCGTTAGTCCGATCATTGCAATGGCGCCATATATCGGCAGGTTATTTATTATTTACACACCACCGACCATCATCAGTAATAAGACAGTTACACGCAGTTGTGCGTGCACCAGTGACCCCACAGCCGCGGTTGAAAGGAAAGAAAGAGCGTGAGTCTTCCATGTTGTCCAAACGTTTAAGCGGACCGCGCTTTGCTCCGTTACCGCTCGGGGCAGACAGCAGGCCCGGCTATCAGATGGGCAACCAACCAAACACAAAAACCGTTTAGATGATATAAAGTGCACTTAAAAACTGCCATTATGCACAACGGATGAGAATCATCAAGAGAACAAGAGACTCATAGCGTGCAAAAGCCGCGCTAACGCACATTAGCACGCTGCAGCTAACGAACTAGCCATGCTTACAGGCTAACAAGAAAACACCGCACACGAACAAAATGGTCGCCGCAGAAGAATCACGATGGAAATAAGCACGATATAAACCGGAACTCCCACAGTTTCTATTTACTACTCTTATATTTGCTATTACCCAAAATAACAATAAAAACGTGTTCTTACTTTGACTGAAAATACCGGGGACGCCGAGTGGCTGTTCAAAATGGACACGCTCCAAATTCGCCGCTAACTCGTGGCAACATATATATGACCGGATGTGACCAAGAAACAACCACGTCGTAATGTCGACATGCGTGATTGGACGAAAGCGACCCTTTTGAAGTTAAAGGCGTTGGATCATTGGTTGACTGTTCGCCCGCTGTGACAAAAGCCACATTCAGTAGCCAAACGTCCTTCCTGCTTCCTGTGTTCTGCTTTCTTTTTAGAGTGGCGTCTCAAAAGAAACGTTTTAAACATGCTAGGCTTAAAAGTGTGAATAATACTAATGTGTGTTTCCGTAGCTTCATTTTAGTCGGCTGCAAATAGCTTTAAAAGTGAAACCGATGTTTGTACTGTAGCTTCGCTACATTGTTACGATCCTCTGCGACATCAGGGATTAAAGAAGACATTTTGTACTGTTCATATTTGTCACACTAACATGTTTCAGATCATCAATAATATTTTAATATTAGACAAAGATAACCTACGAAAAAACAAAAATACCGTTTTTAAATGGTGATTTTATTTATTAATGGGAAAAATGCCCCTATGAGAATTAGTAATCGCCCCCTAAACCTAATAACTGGTTGTACAACCCATGGTAGCGAGAACTAATAAGTCTTTCACATTGCTGTGGAGGGTTTTTTTTGCCAATTATTATTTGTAGAATTAATAATAATAATACATTTTATTTGAAAGCGCCTTTCAAAAACACTCAAGGTCACGTACACCATAGGTGTCAAACTCTGGCCCGTGGGCCAAATTTGGCCCGCAACCTAATTACATTTGGCCCGCGAAGCCATACCAAATTACTATTAGAGCTGGCCTACTGGTATTATACAGCTAATATATATATTGTTTAGTATTAAGCTTTGCATGTTCCATATTCAGTTTTTCAGCAAAACGTGTTTGAGTCCATAAGAAAAGATTCATTCTTATATCTGGAGGAATAAATATATTTCAATAAATATTAACGTTAGCCCTGTTCCAGTTTTGAATTTTGGCCCACTGTGTATTTGAGTTTGACGCCCCTGCTGTACACAGTAGAATAAAAGCAACATAAAAGCAAGCAGTTTACAGCAGCGGTCCCCAACCCCCGGGCCTTGGACCGGTACCGGTCCGTGAGTCGTTCGGTACCGGGCCGCGAGAGTTGAGGCTCAGGTGTGAAATGTATAGTTTTCAGGGTTTTTATCGGTTTTCAGCGTTATTTTGTTATCGTTTTTATCGTTTACTCGGTTTTCCTGGGTCTTTTCACGTGTGTTATGAATAAATTTTCTTTTTTTCGGTACAGTACTAGTTTTATTTTGTTGTATTTATCCGCGACACCTTAAAGGCCGGTCCGTGAAAATATTGTCGGGCGTAAATCGGTCCGTGGCGCAAAAAAGGTTGGGGACCGCTGGTTTACAGAATTGTTTTAATGTAGTCAGATTGGAGGGTTTTTGAACCTGAATGTCCTGTTTACGGTCATGCCAAAGCACCTGAATCTGGTTTAAGTCTGAACTTTGACTACACACTCTTTGCCTTCTTCTTCTTCTTCTCCTTCTTTTTTAGCCTTTTAGAGGTGGACTTGCTGAGAATCAGAATCATCTGTCTTTGGCCAAGTTTGTGCACACACACACACACACACACACACACACACACACACACACACACACACACACAAATAGACAGTACATGCAGTATATATACAAACTATAGGTTTTTTATGGCAAGTCTTCTGAAGCAGCAAAGTGACCCTAAACAATCACACTACCACCACGATGTTTGATTATTGGTATGATATTCTTTTTCTGAAATCTGTTAATTTTACACCAGATGTAACAGGTCTTAAACCTTCCAAAAAGTTCATCTTCTGTCTCCTCAATCCACAGAATGTTTTCCCAAACGTTTTGGGGATCATCAAGATGTTTTTGGCAAATGTGAGACGAGCCTTTGTGTTCTTTTGCAGTGGTTTCGTCTTGGAACTCTGCCATGGATAGCATTTTTGCCCCCAGTCTCTTTCTTATTGGTGAATGACGACCTGACCTT
The DNA here is from genome assembly GCF_041146795.1 of Maylandia zebra. NCBI lineage: Eukaryota > Metazoa > Chordata > Actinopteri > Cichliformes > Cichlidae > Maylandia > Maylandia zebra. The sequence continues at coordinate 29,954,417 of NC_135176.1, read as the reverse complement.
AACTGGGGGAAGTGAGGCCTTCAGTTCTTTAGAGGTTATTCTTGGTTCTTTTGTGACCTCCTCGATGACTCGTTGATGCTCTCTTGCAATAATTTTGGTGGACTGTCCGTCCACTTCCTGGGAAGGTTTTTTCATTTGTGGATCATGGCTGTTACTTATTGATGTGTTACACTAATGCAAATTTTAGCATTGATCCGTATACAAATATAGGTCTAATATTGCTGATGCCAATACTTTTACCCTATAAAGGCAGCATATGTAGAGGAGAGCAGTGTGTCATGATTTATGAGATGAATCATCATTAATTAGACACGTATGTGAGAATGCTGTTTGTAGATTACAGCTCAGCATTCAATACCATCGTTCCCTCGAAGCCGGACAGGAAACTGCAGGATCTAGGACTGAGCAGCTCCCTCTGCAGCTGGATCCTTAACTTCCTGTCTGACAGACGCCAAGTGGTCAGACTGGGCAGCATCACCTCATCCCCCATCACACTGAACACTGGTGCTCCACAGGGGTGTGTACTGAGCCCTCTCCTGTACTCACTCTACACCTATGACTGCACGGCCACTAACAATTCCAACATCATTGTGAAGTTTGCGGACGACACTACAGTGGTGGGTCTTATCACCAACGGTGATGAGACGGCTTACAGGGAGGAGATCAGCGCACTGACCCACTGGCGCCTCCGGGAACGGTGCCCAATCCAGGAGGGCAGGGATAGCTCAGTAGGTAGAGTGGTTGGGGGTTGGGTCAAATGCAGAGAAAAACAAATAATTTCCCCACGGGGATCAATAAAGTATACACTATTATTATATATACACACACGTAGAAAAACATATTTAGTATACACATTCAGTAATGCATACACTCTTATATTGTACATATATTTATTCATATAACTCTCAGCTTTAGCCATTCTTATATTTTGCTTGTTCTTATGGTATTGTATTTTTGCACATCTCTGTTGCTTGTGAAGCTCGCAAACAAGAATTTCACTCGCATGTCCTGTACCAGTGTACCTGCACATGTGATGTGACAATAAAAGTGATTTGATTTGATTAAATTAGCAAATTCTGAACAAATTTTAATGACTACTGTATCACTGTCAATTTCCCCCACAATAATTCATTAATACAACAAAGCACACTTTTCAGCATTTGACACATCCCACACAAAAAAGCTCACATACAGAGAAAAATAATAGTGAACAGGACTCAGGTCAACTTATTCTTGCAGAACCTCCACAACAGCCCCAGGTTCTCATGCAACACCACCCCTGTGTTAAAGAAAATCTTTCCATTCAGGAGTTGTAATCTGTAGGAAATTGAGGGAAAGTAGGTTTAAACTATAGTTACAGGCCAGAGAGTGATTCTTCATTTACACCAGAGCCAAATAATGTGGGGTAGAAACAAATGTACTTAAAACACAAGAGTGCTGGGGATTTGTAAATAGGGCAAAACGTGCCAGTCCTGGTGGTCAGGACGACTGTTTACTGCTTTATCGGGCAAGTTGAGGCACGTACAACATGGGCACACACACACACACACTCATACACACACACAGTAAAGGGTATCTGTGGAGACAGTTGTGTTTCAGCAGTGGTCACTTGTAAACAGAACGAGAACTGCAGCAACGACAGGTAAGAACGCAGCACATTTTAAACATGACTAAATTCTTTCTTTTTCTACTTTTTTTCAGTAAAAATATTTTCCAAGTTTACTTAATCCATCCAGTTGTGTCAAAGTAATGATTATGCACTATACTAAATGTGTAACATGACTGACATGCCAGTTGAAGAGTTTGTTTTGGAAATGGAGGATGGAAAGGCCATCAGGCTCAAACCTCAACCCTTTTTGGATCTTCACTCAGCAATAATAATCTAATTAGAGCTTTATGTCCCTGTCTTCCTTTTCCCTGCAATGTGGATTTTCCAGATTTGTAGATGTGGATAAATAAAAAAGTTAAAAATCCTTAACTGGAGTGGGTATTGTTAATTAATTTTAACTAAAATTACGTATTAGACTTTGTCTTTACATCAAATATTAACTTTTTAAGAAGTCATTGCTTTATAGAAACAGATTAAAACATGACACAACCTGTTTCTTGCACATACGCACACACAAAAAGTATGGTTGTGGTGCTAAGGCCCATACGTTGTTACCAAAGACCAAGTATAAGAGTGAGAAAAGTTGTCTTAGACAGTGTGACTGCTTTTGTTGTTCTAATAATGATCTCTTACTGCATGTGACTCATTCAAACTTTTTTTTCCACGGCAAAAATGCATTAGAAGGCATAGACGTGGCTTTGCAAAGTGGTGACTTCACTCTTTTACAGAAGTATAGGACTAGTTTATTGAGCTCCCTCCTGGAGTGTCTGAAGGTTGCCTGGTAACTGCTCAGAGCTAATCACATGAAAAAAAAGGCTTTTTGCACTTCTGCTTGTCGGGATTTATAAAGTGCGTATGGATTAAGTGGTGGATTTTGGATGTTTTGATAAACAGATCCGGCACCTTCTGGTCAGGACAGGGTTACAGATTCCCTGTTTTTCCAGTCTGAGTAATCTGCTCCCTGTACCCTTACATTTACTAAACATGAAAATGGCATTTGCTAATGCTTCAAGCTATTTTTGACACACACTATTACATTGTAAAACTGTGTTGTAATTTGCATGTACTCATTTGCCCTAAACAACATATTTAAGCTACTTCTGGCTGCTCCTTTGCCCAAAGGTTCACTACAGGAGCTCTGCAAGTTTGATTCAAATAGTTTTATGCCAGATACGCTTCATAATGAATAATGAAGACATTTTTGTCTTTGGCCGGAATTGAACCAGCAACAGTTTAATTGTAAAACATGTTAACCACCAGAACAACTTCCAGATAAACATAATCTGCTTTCTGGGATAACCACTGCACACCATTGGAGGATTTAAGAAAAAAAATCCTGTCAGAGGAAGCATTGGTTATTATAAGAGCTTGAAAAAAGTGGGCAGCTGGCTGCTTGAGATTGTGAAGACATTTCCCTTTGTATCCAAAACACTTCTGTTCTAAAAATAAAAGGCAGACAGTCCCAGGTATTGGCAGCTCGTTGACCTGCTATTCATCATGCGAGTCATCACATGAGCCAAGGTCTGGGGGGAAAAAACAAAATCAACAAAACAAAACAAAAACGAGTCATTACCGTCACTGGGGGTTAAAGGTGAAACCACTGTGAGACTTTGCCCCATCCCACGATGTGCTTTATTGATGTTACCTGAAGGAAGGTGTGAGTGGGGTTTTTTGTTTGTTTTTTAAGAAGTGGGAAAATCACATGTGGTTCCATTTAACTGACTGAACTAAATTAAATACAAAGTTACAAAATATAACAAAAATTATAAAAATCTCAGAATATTACGCAGATTATATATGATTGACATTGGAATTGTAACTATATAACTATTTTCACTGTAGAGGATGTGCAAATGTTAAGGTTGTGCATCTATTGCACACTCTGCTTAGTTGGATGGGTTGCAGAGAGAGATGGCCGAATTCAGGAATGATTTCCTGTGCCGTTCAGTGATGCAGATGGGCAATCTCGTAAGGTATCAGAAACAAGGTTTATGCAAGAAAAGGGTCTCCTGCACTTCTGCTAAAAATATTGCAGGTGTGACACCAGGACCAGACACTGCACAAGGGCCTTCAATGAAGAGTAAAAATGAAACTGACAAAAGGCAAGCTAAAGGGGACAAAAATATACATTTTATTACAACAAGCATTTACTGCAAGATTACAAGTTTCTGATGGTCAGTGTGATTGGGGTGGCTGTATAGGCAGTGTCGTTAGCTGATTGTTCTTACACGCTAATCACTAACTACACTACCAGTACAACCACCACACACACCAGCGCAGCTGTATTTCCTTCCAGACTGACCCGCTTTACAGGTAAATATAGATTCAGTGTTTTTCAAAGAACTTTTGGATGTTTTATCTAAAAGTCCTAAATGTTAGGTTAACTAAAACTGTTTAAGAGAGGGAGAAAAAACCAAAACAAGACATGTTATGGCCAGTAGAGCTGGCATGAATCTATTTATTTCTTTTCAATGACAGGTCAATGTTACTTTATTCACACTTTAATTTAAAAAAGACAATTAGAGTGAAGAATTATTTAAAATATCAATTTTCACATCTTAAAAACATACTTAAACAGCATTACTTTAAATCAGGTACAAATAAGCTTATCCTTTAAAAGATGTACAAAGTGTGTGGCCTAAATCCGACATCAGCAGGAACCAGATTCTGGTTTGTAGCTTTAAGGCTAGGATCGCGATTTGCTGACCCAGTGGTACTTGTCAACACGAGGCCCAGTGAAGGTGAACGTGGCTCGATAGGATCTGAAGCCTTTCTGGCTTGAGAAGTGGGCTCCAGCAGGAGCGCCATGAGGTGGGAACATGTCTCCTGGAAAGCCTTTCCGCTTCTCCCTCAGCCAGCTCTGAGGGGCACCTGGAGAGAACTCGCTGAACTGAAGACAGGTACAACAAAGTCATTTAGAAAACCTGAGATCTCTTAGAGAAGTTACTAAAAATACTTTGCAAAGCTCTAGCTTTAAAAATGTTATTCAGCAGAATTACATTTTTTTTTTTTTTTGGCTAAAAACCTGCTCCTGAAGATGGTCAATCAACTTGCACTTTCAGGAAGCCTACTTTTTCCAAGTCTCATGTTAATGAGCTTACAGAGAATGAATATGTTAAGATATAAAACACTACCATCATCATCGTCATAAAACAAGCTTGGGAGGCTTTAAATTGTCCTGCATTTCATATATTGAACTCACCCTGTAAACACTGTTGGGGTTGCTAACAGTCGGAATGGTTTTGGGTTCACTGTTCATGGGTGGGATTTGAGGGCAGAGGGTTGAAAGGCTGCTGCTGCTGGTACTCATGCTCATGCTGTTGTCTCCACCGCCATCTTCATCCTCATCTGATGAGCTTCCTGATGGGACCTCGAGACTCGCCCGTTCCACAGCTTCATGGATGCGGCGGGATAATTCCCCATCACCGCGCCGACAGTTGTCCACCACTGAGACGCAGAATGGACTGCTGTGTTCACCATACCTGCAGGGATTCAAAAGAAAATTAGAAACTGACGGCAAATTCAGGTTTCACGATTTCTTTGTACATGTACAATGACAATAAAGGGCTTTTCCATTATGAGGCCAGAAGTTCCACCTTAACACTGCTCTAAACATTTGTTCCCCCACCACTCCTTGTCCTAATGTTCTAGAAACCTGCCAGAGCTGTGACAACATCAGCCCGACTCATGTGCTTCACATATCTTTAGTTTAGTGGCAGGAAATCAGGACAAAAAAAGCTCCAGTAAGGAAGCCAAATCAGCCCTTTTCAGTCACAATCCATTCCTTCCCTTAGCAGCAATGATCAAGTACACAACTATGAATATATTAGTACATGCCCATGACAAACTTAATTACAAGTAATCCGATGCTTATTTGTAAAAATGAAATTACAACTATAGGTGTGGTAGATGCACAAGGTAAAATAGTTAACAAAAAACAGGTCATTTTATCTTCGTGCTAAATGGTTGTCAGCCAATGCAATGGTATATTGATATAGCTAAGAACCTTCAGTTTGGCTGTTAACTCCTGGTGGTCTAGGAGAAGTTGAGATAAAGATTTTGTGTATTATAGAAAGACACTCGTTTTATTGATTCAACATTAGGTTTGTAACTCGCTGAACCACTTGTTAGCTCTAGCTTTGGCATGAAGACACTGCTAACTAATCATATCACCACCTGTTTGAGCCATATAAAAAAAAAAAAAAAGTTGATTAGACCAATTTATTTGCACTTTTCCTCAAGTCTTGTCACTGTGTGGATGATCAATAATTAGATTATAATTAAGCATTTACTTCAAACTCTGCTTTTAAACTGACATTAAAATAAATGGTTATTCATGTCTTAATGATATCACCATCTGGTTAGTAAGTTAGATGTGAAACCAAAAAGGACTGAGGACTTTGAAACAATGTAACCTGCAGCGTCGCACAAATGCAAGGTGACTAATGATTAAAGCAAACCTGCAGGACACCTCTCCAGGGTCGACCCACACTGTCAGCTCCTGGGGCAGGCCCAGGTCCTCGTACCTCACCCCGCTCCGCTCGCAGACCTGCTCCAGCACCGGGTCCTGTAGCCGAACACTGTTCATACGCAGACACCTGAAAAACACCGGGCAGCTCAAAGAAAGTTTTTTTTTTTTTTTTTTTTTTTTTTTTTTTAAATAGTGTTGCAATTTCACATGTCACCAAGATATCAAGTCCAGTAAAAATCCAATTAAAATATAGATGGAAGAGTAGTAGTTGGTGACAGTTAAAGGTGGTTTAAAGCCAGACAATTAGGAATAGCATCAGCACATTAGTTCTTTAAATGGTACAAAAACAAACTGAAGATCTCTTTCATGAATCCTAAAATTGTACGATTTCTTTATGTCCCGAATCAAATGAGAAAATGCAGAATATTGAACTATAGAGTCGCCTGTAGTGTGCAATGCAAGCCCCATTTATTTTAATTAGAGCACAAAAAGAGGGGGGGGGGGTATTTCCCACGACAACACCTAATATTACAGGGTCTAGCACCACTCAAAGTGAGCAGTGGAACGCAACTTTGTGCATTTACTCCAGTACTTTACTTAAGCACAGCTGCAATGCAAATGTATTTCTATTGTGCTGGTTTCTACTCCCTGCACCACCGTAAGGAGTCTTGTACTTTGAGTCTTCAGACCTCTCCTTTGGTTGCTCAGATAAAGTGAGCAGATTCTAAGTCAAGCATTTTTCTGAGCAGCTGAGCAAAGCTTAAAATTAACCCGCCAACATTTAGATTGATATCCATTATATTCCTGTGAATAAACCTGAGAGCTGCAGTCCTGCTTCTTACTGAGGCCAGTAGAGTGGAGCATTACAAGTGTTTTTCCAGGTGTTTTGATCATTTACAAGGTTAAATAACTCAAGTATAACAGTTGGTATTTTAAGTAAAGAATCAATACTTTCAATTACAAAGTGGGTTCATAATATTTGTTGCATTTCTGAAGGCAGAAAGAGTTTCATAACCTTACAATTTTAAAGATTTGGATACTTTATAGCCAAGTACATTTAATACAATCAGCAGCTGCAACATTAAAGTGACATTCATTAAAAATAAAATCAGTAATTGTATCAAAATATACAAAATAACATAAAGTTACTAAAGCAAACATATTCATTAAGAATTTTGACTGAGAAACATTTAACATTATTTCAGCAGCGAGACCTTTACCTAAGGATAGATACTTTACAAAACAGCTGTTCACTACAAAAAGGTTCTCAGGCTCCAACTCAGCCACTTCATTTTTATCTATACAGCACCAAATCACAACAACAGTCACCTCAAGGCAGTTTATGTTCAAAGTTAACATGCCTGCAATAACACTCTGGATGCAGTACATGTACATAAGCCACCAGTCTGAAAAATACTTAAATCATTTTATTTTTAACCATTTATTTCTGATCAAATAATCTGATTTCCTGTGGGTCCCCAACCAACTTGTCTTATAGTAAATCCATACAACTTAAAAGGAGAGTGCCAAATGGATACACATTCAAGCTTTGAAACAAAGTTTTTCCTCTTAAATTTAATTGAGTTTTAATTTTTAATATTATGTTTGGTTAACTTTTCATTTTTAAAAGGGAAGCAGAAGCCATTTTGAAACAACCAAAAAAAAAAAAAAAAAATTGCTTTTGGATTACTGACCTGTAGGCCTGACCCCTGGCGGGTGCACTTGGGTGCCAGTGGTTCTTGTAGTTCTCAAACAGAAGGGAGGTGAGGGAAGCAGCAAAGCGCTCTCTGCTGTCATTGTCCAGACATCCGTATCTCTTCACCAGCCGAGCCAAAAAGAACACAGCGGCAGCAATTTCCTCCTTCATGGCGACACACTTACCGAGCACAGCAAACTGAAACCGTAATTTTAAAAAAATTATCTCTTCAGATAAAACGCATGTAGGGATCCTAGTACCACAGAAAATAAAAACATCCAGAGCAAACTGGAAACCAAACCAAACAATTCAAGCAAACATATTTGCTGCTGAAGCTCAACAGAGAACTCAGCTTGAATTGTAAGGCAGCTTCATCAAAGACACCAAAACACAAATATATCCACATGCATCTAAATGTGCAAACGCAGCAGCACCCTTCTCAGCAGTGAAACCTCACTCAAATCAAATTCTAAAAGAGTTTTTAATAAAACCACCGTTCAGCTGTGCAACCAGCTGCCACAGCTGATGCTGATTTACTTAATGACTCCTCTCAGGGTTAAAATGTAAACAACGCCCTGTCTGCACTTCTTCAATGTTAAAATGCCCCAAATTCAATGAAATGTGTGAACAGTTCTGTGCAGCAGGAACAGACTTCTACATTAAATCTGTCCATAAAGTACAAGCAGAGAGAATATTTACATTTCTCAGCTCATCAGCACATAAGAAGAGAGGCATTTCTGATGATGGTGCAAGACTGAAAAAGTTGTTTTTACAACTTATATTTATTTTGTTGAGTCAGTTTCATTTAAAATCACTTTCACTTATTTATGGTGATACTGTTGTGCAAGACGGTTCTTAAATGTATTTTAAATGTGACTCTAATCATGCTTGTAATTGATTATTTACTTTTATACAATAAATATGTAGCTTGCAAGGAAAAAGAACAATACATATATTTTTGTTATTCATTTGTTTGGCGTTCACGAACAGCCTATTTTGTCACCTGACTATATACGGTGATATGATGAAGATGAAAGGAATAACGTGATAAATTAACACGTCTGCCACGTCATGTCTTTTCATACATGAGCGAAGCAATTGTGCCACAGGCCTGGCAAAAACCATTACAGTGCACAGAAAGCCAGAGGCGGGGAACACAGCTGTGAGATACCAATGTAAGTTTTCCAAACAGTTTATCAGACAGGTCCAAGGTTGTTGCCTCAATTTTGGGAAAATGAGTGAAACAAACAGATCCTTTTTTTGTACACGCAAGTGAAACCTTCCTCTAAGTAGGCCTGGAAATTATTCTCTTGATAAACTGATTAATCGGTCAACTATCCTATTAACAAGAAAATCTGTTTGGTTTTTTTCAGGTTTCAACATGACAAATAGTCATGCAATCTACTTCAAACACACATTTTTGCTTTTCCTTTTAACCTCACTAATAAAACAGGGATTGTCTCCTTGTTAGTTTTTTTCTGCTTCACTTACCCCATCCCTCATCCAGTCCTTGAACCTTGAAGATGTATCACTGGGGACCTAAGTAAGCTTCACAGTTGTGTGCATCACCATTGGGGTTTAGTCTTTTCCATGTTGCTGATCCTTTGATATTGCTCTCTTGCTCGCTATATAAATATCTCTTCTCATATGTGCAAAAGTTTTAGGAAGGTGTGAAAAAATGCTGTGAACAAAGAATGCTTTAAGAAATATAAATGATTGTTTATTGGCCCCAAATGTATTCTGCAGTAGGATGACAACTCCAAACAAACACCCAAAGCCATTAAGAACTATCTTCAGCATAAAGAAGAACAAGAAGTACTGGAAGTGATGGTACGGCCCCCACAGAGCCCTGATCTCATCATCGAGTGTGTCTGGGATTACATGAAGAGACAGAAGGATGCAAGGAAGCCTACATCCACAGAAGATCTGTGTTTAGTTCTCCAAGATGTTTGTAACAATCTACCAAACAAGTTTCTTCAAAAACTGTGTGCAAGTGTACCTAGAAGAATATAGATTTGATGTAGATTTCTCTTTTGTTCCTTCACTGCATTTTGTTGATTAATGAAAATAAATGATTAACACTTCCATTTTTGAAAGCATTCTTTGTTTACAGCATTTTTCCCTCACCTGCCTAAAACTTTAAATATCTAAAAAAATCTCTCTATATAATTTTTAACTCTTAGATGTGGTATTAATGTGACAGCACATAACTTTTCTCCCCCAAGAGAACAAATGATATTTACCAATACTAATAAAAAGTTACTGTTATTTACTTATATCATCTACTTTTACATACATTTTTATTCATCATAAATTTTTTTAAAAATCCATGAAATAGATTTTATCAACTGACAAACACACAAAATTAATAATCACAGCTTATATTTTAATAATAAGTGAACAGTGAGTTTATATTCTGTCAAAAAAAAGAAAGAAAGGAAAGAAGAAAGAAAGATGTCTTTATACAGCAATGATACAAGCTAATCACAAATAAATGTGCAAATGATCAGTGGGAGTGAAGAGAACACTTACAAAATAAAGATTTTCTTCTGCTTTCAGACTTTAAAAGAAGACGAAAATTTGGCAGTTACAAAGTTTCATAATTAAGTTACTTTAAACAGTAAAATGATGAAATTTAAGTGTGTCCGGACCCATCAGGACAAGAAACATTGCCTTTAATAGATGAAATCCAGCCTTCAATTACATGTTTTCATGAAGTATGACTAAACAATAAAAACAATACACTACGTGTCCAGAAAAACCCATTTCCCCTGCATCACAAAGATCATTGATGCCAAATGCTCAAAATTTAACACTAAATTATTGGCCGTTAAGTCAGTGTAACAGTGTTTTAGTTTTGTTAATAAGAGTAAAAATAAATAACAACATGGCACACACCGGTGGGAAAAATTACTAGGCCCGAAAATGTGAAATAATGTGGTTGACACATAGCACCTGAACAGTCTAAATAAAATCACCCAAACAAATAAAATAAACATGTCTTGACTTCAGGTTAACTGAAGACAGTCGAATAAATAGACAAATCTACAGATTGTCACATAAGATCAGCCAAAATAAAAAAAAATAAAAAATAAAAAAAATTGAAATGTCATCTTCAAACATAAAATGACCCTGTACAATCATGATTCTAAATATTTGACAATCAGAAAAGAAGAGAAACCTTTGGACATTTAAAAGCTGAACAGTTCACAGAACATTACAGTGAATTTCCAGCTCCGTGGTTTTACCGTTGGACTGTACTAGAGTGGATTTACACAGTTCTCAATTTCAAATGATCCCATTTATCTTAGACTGGACACTTGCTCAGCCCCTCAATTCATCCTGTGTCTGAATCAAACCCTCTAAATTGGCTGTCCCTGACACACACGCAGCATGTGGGTGGGGCCTCTGTGGTCACAGCCAGAGCCCTGTACCTAAGATGACCATATTTGGGGTATCCACCCTGATTGACATCATTCATTTAAATTTGAGGAGAACACCCCCCCCCCAAAAAAAAAAAAAAAAAAAAAAAGACTTGAAACTTGCTGTTTAGAGCAATCTGAAACCTGGGGTTTTGAATTACAGGGATTATTTCTATGTTGCTGATGTTTATTATGAGCATTCATCATCTGAACTGTAGACATATCACAGGGGAAACTGGAAAGCAGAAAAACAGGTTGAGCAGTAAGTGAATTACCCCACTGTGACATACATTTGTGGAAACATGAAATATGAGAGCGAATGTCAGTCAGCACTCCTGGTTTTACAGAACATTAGAAGGAGTGAGATGAAAACGTGTTCTGTAAATTTAAATGAGCTGACCTTCAACTGTTATTTATGAACAGAGCTGAACTGAACAAGTACACGACAGAAAGCCTCATCATTTACCTGTCCGAGTATCACAATCACATTTACATTCACAACAATGTGCAAAAAGTAGCCGTTATACTCAGATTTAATAAATAATTATGTTTTTGTGTACCATCCTTTACCCAAGTTAACAGCTTGAAAAGGTTTGTCCAAAGAGAATTAAAGTTAAAGTTCTTCAGTCCAAATGACAATTTGGTTTTCCAGTAATTTCATCATTTTAAAAAAAATATTAGTTTACATGTATCATGTTGAATGAATCGAAGACAATTGTATATTAACTAAATGTTCAATATTATCCACATTTACATGGATACATCTGAAAATGCTGTTTGCACATCAAAGGTTTCCATCCAAGAAAAGCATTATAAACATATACTGCAGCATATGTTTATAGTACTTCAGTATATTAATGGAAGTTATTGAGGAGGAAACAAAACAATTTAATTTAACAAACAAAACAAAAACCCAAGTTTGAAATCAGGCAGGTCTGCACTTTTTCCTTCTGCCTAGAATTCCCTGCTGATATTTTTTAATAAAAGAAATTATTAAACAGACTTAGAACTGCAGCATTGTTACTTAAGTGTGGACTGAAGCCAAAACTGAAGACACATCTTTGTTTTCAGATGTACCCATGTTATGAAAAACATCCCTGTGTAGCTGCATCTCCACCCGAGTCTTTAACCCACTCCGTGGATTAAACCTTGTACTCAGATTACCAGTGTGCAGACAAAAAATAAAACTGAAGTGCAAAAATCAGTACTCCGTACACTCAGTGCAGTGATGAGCTGTCAGAACAGGACTGGAAGAATATAATTACAGAATATCATCTCTAACAGGTGATTGATGTACAGTGTAAGGCTGTAACAGCACAACGCTCCCAGGACTCCAGGAAAACCTATTTTAAAGTGACCTCTGAAAGCAGCACGTCACACTTAGACGTACAAAGACGCAAAGTGAAACGGCTCACTACAAACTCTGGAGCACAAACTGGAAAAGAAATTAAACGCTACAGCAGTTTGAGGACAGGTAAAACCTACCAACTCCTCCTCGGAAAACTTTATTCACCATTAGTCACTTTAAAAACTGTGCACAGGACGACAGCATTTACACTGGAAGACTGTCTGTTTTACTTAGGATTTTAAAGTCAGGCTCAATTAAGGAGAACTCAGTGGGTACCATGTGCCCCGTTTGTTTGATTAGCATCATTAGAGTACACAGAGACCCAGGCTTAAGCAGGGCACTTAAACAGCTGCCTTTATGAAAATTGTGTTACGCAGTTAACAAATTGTTCCAATTAAACTACAAGATGCATAAAATTATGATCCTAATGCTCCTATGGAAGAGTGCTGCCCAAAGGTGTTTGAAAGAGACAAGCAAGCATGATAGAGAAGAGTTGAGATGCTGAGACAAAGTAAAGCGCTCTCAGGGGCAGATTATTAAGCACATGTAATTAAAGGGCAGGAAAGGAGGACTACTGTACGTAGTGCAAATGCAGCCTAAAAAAACAAACAAACAAAAAACAAAACCCAGACATTTCTGCAGCCGCAATGATTCAGTACCAGTGGACACCGTGTGCGTCTTTTAATCAAAACTAGAGGAGACTGGGTGATGCAATTAGAAGAAACAGATTCACAAAATCCAATCAGGTTTTTTTTTTAGCATTTGAGAGAAAGATGGCACAGCTATGTGGATGAGTATGACCAACGTGGTGCTGGTTTATGAAATATTAGTCAAATATAACCTAAAGAGCACGGCTGCCTATAACAGTGCTGTTAAAGGATTTTGATAAATTAAGCAAAAAATAAATAAATAAATAAATAAACTGAATTTGACCAGCACCCAGACACAAAATGAGGAAGAAAAAAATGTTTATTTTAAATAAAATTTAAACAAGCAGTTAAAAATAAATGTAAATATGTCTGGTCTGTTTTACATGGGTGGAGTTCAGAGAATGTGATTTACAAATGTGCACATGTCACCGAGTAATCTACATCAACTACAGTGACTTATTACAAAGACCAAGTGCAAGTTCGGGACGGGACGCAATTTGGCACAGGAACTGAGGTTAAAAGAGGAACGATAAGGCCTTGTATGTACAGGAACATGCCTCAGGTAAAATACATCCACCTCTGAGTGTGAATGTGTCTGTACATACATTTACACTATGTACTGATTGTTCTCTTGTTTGTGTGGCAGCAAGCTCTCTGCCCACCACCGACTACATCCTAATACTGATTCAGATGGATGTGAACAGAACTGAAAAAAATAAACAAAACAACCTTTTTGTTAAGGATTGGCTGCTGCTTTGAATCAAGTACTTCTTAATAAGAGCTGATGTGCTATTTACTCTTCACAGGCTCAGATGGTTCAGATTTCTGACTGTAAAACAACAGAACAAATGAATAACAAAAACCTTTAGATGAACACAAAGCTCACTGGAAGAGCCATCATCTCTCTGTAACAGTGTCAACTCTGTTGTACCTTCATCTCTCTTATTACTGTGACTACCAGTAACAGTCACTTTGTCACGTGTACCACTCATTCGCGCCATTCCTCTGTTCAGCAGTTAAAATGAGATTTTCTGAGCAAATTTCATGCACCATCTTTCCCCTAAAACAAAGCTTTCTACACATTCTTTTTAAAATCTAACACCCTTTTTCCTCCGTACGTGCATCAGCTGTGTCTAAGAATCCTGAGCAAATAATTAGAAATTTTCACTCTGTCCTCGGAAAGCCCAAGTTTAAAAATCCAGTCATGCAATCCACACTAATCTATTTCTCATCAGCTGAGAAAAACAAAACAAAACACATTGTCCTCTAAGCTTTCCCTCTTTTGCTAGAACTACGCATTTAGCTGCCTGAGGAGTGTGAAATGGTGAGCGAAATCATTAACCACAGCAGTCTTTAAAACAGAATCAGTAACAATAAAAAAAAACAAACAAACAAAAAAACCCCCCCACAAACAAACAAAAAAAACAACCTTGAAATGAAACTGGTTTTCGTTCAAAGGGAGTGTGAATATAGATTTGCCAAATCGCCTGGTGCCATGCTCATGCCCCACTTATCTCTGACACAGTCCAACCGACCCACACAGTCGCACTACCGGCTCTTGTTAAAATGGGAGCTTCTTCAGCTGCTCAAAGGTGATGAAGAACTGAGAAGTATGTTAAGGAAACAGACAGTGGATTGGCAGATACAAATACTTCAATGCATTTACCTTGCAAAAAAAGTTGGTATTCAAATTGCACCAATGAAAACACTGACAGAGAGCATCATTGCCAGCACTACGATGGTTCATGGGGTAGGCTGAACAAACTCACCAAGTCCATTACTTGATTGCCATACAAGTCAATTTAATTTGTACTGTGCAAAAGTCTCAAGCCTCCTTTAATTTCTTTATATTTTTCGTTCAAAGAGCCAGACTTTCTTTAAAAGTACAGCCAGTGGCCAGCTGTTACCAAAAAAAAAAAAAAAAAAGTTATTTAGCAATACAAAACAAACAAAAAGAAACATACTTCACTCATAAATATAAACTGATTAGTGTGTAATTATGTTCTCTAAGAAACTGATGCATTCTCATAAATGCATAAAATGAATCCAATAAAAATACATAGGAGTGGGCACTGGTTTTGAACAGTGGCTGAGATGGACATCATCCTTCTGCTTAATGGAGTAATGGAATGCAAAGGTCGAGGAGAGGAGAACTCATAGGCATTTATGTGACATGGAGGCAGTGAAATTAATTAAGTTGAGGATAAAATAAGCTTTCTATACATTTGAACCTTGAATACAGGAGGAGCGATGCAGTTTTCGTCCTGGTCGTGGAACACTGGACCAGCTCTTTATCCTCTCGAGGATACTCGAGGGCGCATGGGAGTTTGCCCAACCGGTCTACATGTGTTTTGTGGACTTGGAGAAGGCATTCGACCGTGTCCCTCGGGGGGTCCTGTGGAGGGTGCTCTGGCAGTATGGGGTGTCTGGCCCATTGCTATGGGCCATTCAGTCCTTATACGACCGTTGCAAGAGCTTGGTCCGCATAGCCGGCAATAAGTCTGACTCGTTCCTGGTGGGTGATGGGCTCCGCCAGGGCTGCCCTTTGTCTCCGGTTCTGTTCATAATTTTTATGGACAGAATTTCTAGGTGTAGCAAGTGGCGGAAGGCTTTCACTTCAGTGGTCTCAGGATCTCATCTCTGCTTTTTGCAGAGGATGTGGTTCTGTTGGCTTCATCAGGTGATGGCATCCAGCTCGCCTTGGAACGGTTTGCAGCCAAGTGTGAAGTTGTGGGAATGAGAATCAGCACCTCCAAATCTGAGGCCATGGTCCTCAGCCGGAAAAGGGTGGAGTGCCCACTCCGGGTCAGGGTCTCGTCCCTGACCTGGAGGGGTCTTGTTCATGAGTGACGGGAGAAGGGAGCCGGAGATCGACAGACGGATTGGTGTAGCGGTTGCAATGATGCGGTCGCTGTACCGGTCTGTTGTGGTGAAGAGAGAGCTGAGTGTAAAAGCGAAGCTCTCAATTTACCGGTCGATCCACGTCCCTCCCCTCACCTATGGTCATGAGCTGTGGGTAGTGACCGAAAGAACGAGATCGTGAACACAAGCTGCGGAAATGGGCTTCCTCCGAAGGGTGGCTGGCCTCTCCCTTAGAGATAGGGTGATAAGTTCGGCCATTTGGGAGGGGCTCAGAGTAGAGCCACTGCTCCTCCACATCAAAAGGAGACAGTTGAGGTGGTTCGGGTATCTGAAAAGGATGCCTCCTGGGCGAGGTTTTCCAGGCATGTCCCACTGGGAAGAGGCCCCGGGGCAGACCCAGATCATGCTGGAGAGATTATATCTCTCGGCTGGCCTGGGAACGCCTGGGTGTTCCCCCAGATAAGCTGGAAGAGGTGACTATGGAGAGGGAGGTCTGGGCTTCTCTGCTTGGGCTGCTGCCCTCGCGACCCGGCCCCGGATAAGTGGAAGAAAATGGATGGATGGACAAAATAAGAAGTGGCAGGCCTAAAAACTGGAAGTCATGTCCACTGGGATTTATAACTACCCTGGTATACCATAACACCATGATATAGCCCGAGTCTAATAGGGATGGCCAAATGCTAAATTTTAAAGTACTAGCAGTTTTTTTCCATATTATATATCTAGATTTACTATTTCTGATCCTATTCCAGGTCTTTTATGGAATTAATTATTTTTCTAAGAACTAGAAATGATCCAAGTTCAAGTTTTGTTTACTTTAAAGGATACAATGATGTTCCAAGGTCCCAGTCGTAGCCAGTTAGGCCAAAATCCCTTGTAGAGAGCAAAGAAGCCTTCATTCCTCCACGTCTGCATCAGTCCATCCAATGTTCCTTTGTAAATGGGGTTTCCAGACAAAACTCGCTGGTTCATCATTCGAGTTCTGACCACATCTACAGGATTGGAGGCCAGTGCCCCCGCCAAGCCACATGCAAAACTTGAACTGCAGAAAAACACAGATTGCAGAATAACTACAGCTATTGTCACTGCACAGCTAAAGACAGACTTTAAGAATAGTTTAAACTTACATGAAATGTGCTAAAATAGTGTCTCCCATGAGGCCGGAACGAAGGAGGTGCTTCTTTGTTATGTCATAGACAGGAAGTTCCACTCCGACAACAATAGCTGCTCGCTGTGCTGTGGGGATGACACCCTGAAGACGTGAAGGATGGAGAAAATGAATCAGACCGTAACACACTTACAGTGCAACTCAGTGAACAGAATGAAGCAAGATGGGTGCCTATTTTCCTTGGGGGCATAGAAAAGTTGCTTTTAGGCTTTGTGCTAAACTGTGGATAGATTGGACCAGATTAATTTGTAAAGAAATCACGTGAAGAGCTAGACCAGACCTTACTGTAACTTTTATGGTCAAAAACACCTTGACCTAGCTATACAGCGAAATGCAGCACTCACTCTCCACAGCCCTCTGGTGCCCTCTGTCTGGTAGATGTTGATGAAGTTGGACATCATGCTGCCTTGGAGCAGGCTGCCCTGTGCCTGCATTCTGATCTAAAACAAATGGAAACACAAAACAGTTGCTAAACTTTTGGCTCATGGATTAGGTTTAAAAACAGAAAAAGGTTCAACTATAAAGTTACTAGTATTATGTTTCATGAGTGAGTATTTCTCAGCATATCAGTGTCACAACTGCTGTTTAATAAATAATAAAGCAGTGCTTTGATATTGACAGTACACACATTCCAATATCCTAGGGCTTACTGCCAACATTAGTAGTCACCTTGAGAACATCTGTAGGGTTGGCCAAAGAGGACGACAGGACTCCAGACACGACACCGCAGAAGACGTTGATGACCATCGTCTCATCTGTCACAAAATTACACAAATTGAGTCAAGGCAGAGCCAAAACCAACCAGCAAACTAGCAAATACTAGATCATCCTATAATTAACTATGAATTGATGTCTAAAGGGTTATTTCTAGAGATAACGTAAATTTTATGAACACTTAATTCTTGCTTTGTGTATCAGTTTTGGTACACTATTGCATCTTCTCTGGGTCTAAACATCAGTGTAATTATTTAGAACAGCAACCGAGACAACTCAGTACAATTATTATTATTCTTCTTAATGTCTGTAGATTACAGAACAAAGTGTTAATTTTGCAAGGATCCAGTTACTGTATAGTGTATACAGTTTAAAATATAAATACAATTTCTTTAATGCAAACTAACTTAAAGTGTTGACTTTTTGTGACATTAACAAAAAAAAAAAAAAAACCCACATATTGGCATTATTTTAGGGCCTGTTTTGAAACATCTGTTGAGGAAGAAAAGTTCAATTGTTTTTGCACCTTGTACTTTCAACATCTCACATCAACGTCTGATCACAATGAGAAAAATCGACATATCAAAGAATCAACCCTTTTAAATATCTTACATCCTTAAAAAATGACAAATCAAGAGTAGAGCTCAACTGATATATCAGTCTCTCTCATTTCAGCATTAGTGTAAATGTTGATGTTGTTGTTCACACTTTTTTACATTTCTTATAATGCTGAAAATAATCCTCATGAAAATGTATAAATGGTATTATCACAGTTCAGTGTTTACAGCTGTTTCTAGACAGATATGAGAGTTTTCTTGCAGTCCAACAGTACTAGCCATTAAAGTCTGAGCATGCGCTAAAAAAAAACGAAACCCAAAGTTGCCAAAAATAAATTTAAATTAAAAAAAGGAAATGGCCTGAAAACAACAACATAAAGCAGAATGGAGTAGGCAACACGGCTAAGCAGACAATGCATAGTCAAGTGACACCTTAATGGCAAGTTGCTAACTAACTTGTAAGATCTTTTGCTAGTAGGTGAGAACCTACCCAACCTCTGACTATTTTTCTCTTTAAATGCATACTACAGAATATTGTGTATCAACAGTAGCAAATGATACACTGGAATTATTTGAACTCCACAGAAATCATTATTAGCCTCAAAAAGAAACATTAGCCGTTAGCCTGTCTCTTAACTAGAGCCTGTCTGAAATGAAGTTCTCTTAATTTTGAGTAAAAGCTACAAAATTAGGATAGCTATTTCTGGAAGGTGGAAAGGTTAAAAATATGCTAAAAGGCACCAAGTTGAAATTACAGATTCCTATTCAGAGCTCTTATCAAGCACACAGTACTTCACAGTCAGTTTTAAGAGAAGAGAGAAGGAGAAAATCAAAGGCGTAACCATTGTTTGGCTTATCTAATTTTCTCATATTTTCTATAATCTACATTGTGCATACTGGCTTAAAAACATTCAGATGGTTGATCTCATTTGTAGTAACCAAATGTGGTGTCTACACTGGATCAAGGAATAGAAATCTGACATTAGCAGTACAACAGTGTAATCGCTGTGTTGCTTATTAAGGACAGAAATGTACACATTTCCCTGTGATTTGTGGTCTCAAATAAGGTCAGTGCAAGTACAAGCTGGCAAGTGTGCTGACAAATGCCATCTAAATTCAATTTTATTATATTTTATACTGACTTTTGTTATTTAGCATCAAACCACAACAACTATTGCCAAGGTGGCTGGGATGGTGCCTCCCCCCCCCCCCCCCTCCCACTTATGTCTTTGGATGACAGTTACTTAAACTAAATTAGGCAGGTGCATAAATTTGGACACCCCAACAGAAAAATTACATCAATATTTAGTAGATCCTCCTTTTACAGAAATAACACCTCCAAACACTTCTTATAGCTTCCAATGAGAGTCTGGATTCTGGTTGAAGGTATTTTGGACCTTTTGTCTTTACAAAACATCTCCAGTTCAGTCGGGTTTGATGGTTTCAGAGCATGGACAGCCCGCTTTAAGTCACACCATAGATTTTCAATAATATTCAGGTCTGGGGACTGAGATGGCCATTCCAGAACATTGTACTTGTTCCTCCTGCATTCGTCTCCCATACAGCATCTCCTTGTGCAAAGTGCGCTGAATAGTTGAACGATGGACAGTGACACCATCTGCAGGAAGATGATGTTGTAGGTCTTTGGAGCTGGTGTGTGGGTTGACTATGACCGTTCTCACCATCCTTTCCCTCTGCTTATCTAAGATTTTCCTTGACCTGTCACTTCCAGCCTCAATTACAATTGTGGTCTTCCATTTCCTCACTATGTTCCTCACAGTGGAAACTGACAGCTGAAATCTCCGAGATAGTTTTTTGTATACTTCCCCTAAACCATGATGTTGAACAATCTCTTTGAGAGTTGTTTTGAGGCTCCCATGTAGCCACTCTCAAGAGAAGATGCAAAGAGGAGAAAAACTTGCAATTGGCCACCCTAAATACCCTTTCTCGTGACTGGATTTACCTGTGTATGTAGGTCAAGGGTCAATGAGCTTACCAAACAAATTTTATGTTTCAATAATTAGTGCTAAAGGTATTCAAATCAATAAAACAACAAGGGTGCCCAAATTTATGCACCTGCCTAATTTAGTTTAAGTAACTATTGCACACTTTCTGTAAATCCTATAAACTTCATTTCACTTCTCAAATATCATTGTGTTTGTCTGCTATAAGATATATTTAAATGAAATTGCTGATCCAAACAACCAATGATTTATGAAGGAAAAACGTGAAAATTATCAGGGGTGCCCAAACTTTTGCATACCACAGTATATAAAAAGGAAGCCAATTTCAGTCTCAAACAACATCCCTTTCCTTTTCAGGCAAAAAAAAAATTATGCAATTTTGTGCTGTGCACACTTAATATCAAATATATGTTTGACAAATGGATAAAAGCTTATCAGAGTATCAGTATCAAAACAGCCTCTTTCATAGTTTCCTGCCTTTTCCATCCCCACTCATCTTTCTGTCCCTTCCTTCCTTCCTTACTGGACGCACTTTGCCTGTTGTTTAGCTTGCAAATTACTGCCGGGATGTTAACTCACTCACTTCCAGATGGGTCAACACAGGTGTTGTACTGTCGCTCTATTCAGAGGAAATATGTTGGAAAAAAGAAATGTCCAACTTAACCTGGGTAAAATGTTGGGACCTCAGTGTGTGTTTATCAAGGCTGATTTTGATTTTTAACAAATAAAGGACATCCGCTCAGCTAAGGTGAATGTATTTTATTCATTACCAGGGGCAAATTATCATATAACTGCTTTACTTTCAACCATTTCCAACAAACATACAAACATCATTAACCTCTTTTCATCCACTTAATCTCAAACAAGTGACAACACAACATCCAATATTTTGCAATCCAAACAAGGAAGAAAAGATTTGCAAGGGGTTTTTTCATGTTTGATGCACAAAACTAGCATTGATTGCAAACAAAGAAAAAGAATGAGCATGAAAAAATGAAAAGCAAGAGAAGCACGGTCATGCACAATCAATTTTTGGTTCACCTGCCATGGAGACTTTTATAGTTATGAAACTGCACCAGCCCCAGATTTATCGAAGGCCAAGAGCATTTTAGAAGCCGAATTTTGTGTTAATTATTCCACACTACAATGTTAAATGACTCTGATATTCTGCTGTTTGGTTTGCTGTCCTAGAAATATGACTTGCATAGTAATAAAAAAAATAAAAAAATAAAAAAATACTGGCTTTAAGTCAAATTGAGGTAAATCAGTGCACTGCAGCTTTGGTTATGCTCTATTCCTTTTCAATGTCAGTATATCTTAATGATCAACTCAACACTTGGCAAGAAAGAAGAAATGGCTGTTGTGTCTCAGGGAGCCGTTAGAGAAGGACATTTATTGATATTCACTCTGGACTGTTTAACTGAGCTTCAAAGTTCGCCTTAAAGATCATGGCAGGCTTGTAAAGAGCTCGCTTTGTGTAGCAGAGTTTTTACCATTTAAAAAATAAATAAATAAACAGCAATATTAATCTTTTCCCCTTTCTCCTGTCTAATTCCATCATGCTTCTAGTGCTAACACCACAAACCTCTGTTACATCCGTGCCCGCATCACTAAATTAGATATTGTCAGACAGTGAATACTAGCGAAGAAGACGACGACGAAGAAGGATCGTCAATAATAATGATGCCGTTGCTGGGGAAAAAAAATGATCAAACATCTTAATGAGTGTAGTTGTAACACATTATCTTTGCCTTACTTGGTTCCCTGTTGCTGTGCATATGCAGAGCTGCCTACATTTTAACTGTGCTGATAAAGTCCAGCACAGAACCTGCGTGAGCAGAAAATAAGCAAAGGGAGTCTGTTTAAAAACAGTTTTTCTGGAGCATCTCTATTTCAACCTCATCTATGTTTGGCCTTTACCTTTGTGACAGATCCCTTTCCTCTCCTGTACTATATAAGCCAATAACATAGTATGTTTAAACCATTTGGAGTTCATTTTGTAAGCTTACTGATCCTCAAGATGCAATGCAATATTACTTCAAGTATTCCAACGGTGATTTGATTCCAGTTGGAAACACAAATCCCCTTTGGAGGGGTGTCAGAAAGGGCATTGGGCTCAAAACTCTGCCAGATCAAACCATGAGCTACTTGTTATGGTGAATCCTTGTAGAAAAGGAGCAGCCGAAATATCCATTTAGTCATCATTACTGGGTATGCTGAATGGAAGATGGTCCTTTAAAAAACAAAACAAAAAAAACAACAACAAAAAAGAAAACCCTTTACAGCAGGGGTGGGTAACATAAGAAGGGGAGGGCTGCACCATAAACAGAACCCAGTTCAGCTTTTTAGCCTCCACAACAATCCCAGATTTAGACTTTTTGTTTTTATTTCACTTTATTTTCAGTTAGTTTACTTGTCTGTGTTCAGCTTTTAATTATTTGAAAATGTTTAGTTTTAGTTTTCTATTGTTTCAGTGGTAGTTTTAGACTTTCTCATTAGTACAGTTTGGAGGGTGTTTAGATATTTGGAGAAATTTAGAAAAAGAAAAAAAATAAATCACAACAGACGTCACAATACAAATGCACCTCTGTGTAAAGCAGGGGTAGGCAACTCCAGGCCTCGAGGGCCAGTGTCCTGCAGGTTTTAGATATCACCCTGGGTCAACACACCTGAATCACATGATTAGTTCTTACCAGGCCTCTGGAGAACTACAAGACATGGTGAGGAGTTAATTTAGCCATTTGAATCAGCTGTGTTGGATCAAGGACACATCTAAAACCTGCAGGACACCGGCCCTCAAGGACTGGAGTTGCCTATCAGTGCTGTAAAGAGATGACCAAAGTGCCACATAACTGCTTGGGTTTTCTTTTTTATTCCCCTCCCAAAAAGTCAAAGTTCTATTTATTGCACAGCCCAGTGTCTTTATATTAACACATTAACTAAAATGCTTTACATAGTTTTTCCATTTCATATGTTAAAGGGGTCAAAGATATGACTCTGAATAGCAGCATCAGTTAACCAGCTAAAATGCAAATGTAAGAAAATGACTCTGTCCGTTCTGTTTTTATTATGGAAGATCCAAGATAGCTTAAAAAGCATTTGCTTACTGTAATCTCTGGTTTTGGCTGAGCCCAAACTAAAATCTTACAAATCAAATGCATGTTAAAGGACATTGTATCAGTTTACTGTGAGGACAGAATAATTGTTATTCTAAATTTTATGCCGTATTAAAACACCTACATGGTTGGCCAGTTGTCTGGTTTAGCTGATTAGAGTAAATGTATGAATACTATCAAGTTTTCAGCTGGGTTCTGTGTAACTAACTAATGAAACCCTGTGAATTAAAGACAGTCTAAAATTTGCCTTTTAAGGAGAACTTAGTAAAGGGACACAAAAAAAAAAAAAAAAGAATATTAGAGTTAGAAATAGTGGTACCAACCTTCTGGCTGACTGACAAATAGCCTCTTCAGAGAATTGTAGGTTCCTATCTTGATTGTCCCATAAGAAGCCTGTCTCAAAAGAGCCGGGGAAATTCTGTGAGGAGAAGATTAAAAAAAAAAAAAAAGTTTGATTCAAGTCAGTTCCTAAAGCGAGTATATATATCAAGAACTTACTTGCGTGGCTATGAATGCAAGTCAATACCATTTCGGCCTTATTAAGGATTGTGAAATTCTAGCTATTGTCTGTTACACAGAAAGTGCTCTGAAAACACCTGAATGCTCTAAAAACAAAGAGAAGCTTGTTTTTAAATCTTTTTCAGAATGGATTGCATTACTTTCCCCACGGGGCTGTCAGCTGAATTCAGCTCAGCCGCCCACAAAGTGTAGCAGCTCTGCGTTCAGTCTTTATTACTGCATATTGTAGAGCACATCAAGGCTCCAGACTAATGTTCAATTTTTTTCCCTCCCCACATCAGTAAACGTAAAAGAGTATTCACAGTGTCTTATCATGTTCAAATAATCAGCCTTTACTTGTCATGAAGTTGTTGCTGTGGCACATTCTAAACTATTTGTTCTGATGATTGCAAACAGTTAAGAAAAACCACATGGTGAACAACCATCCAGCTTTTCTCCTTCAGAAGGTGAGTACCAAAGGGCTGAAGATGAGTGTGGCTGATAAATGAGAAGCGAATGAGTCCCACACTTGCCCACACTTTTTGCTTTTCTCAGACTGCAACATCCTCAACTTGTGTCTTATTCCACCCACGAGAAATGTGAGCAGAGGAGTGGAGGCAATATGAATTTAACAGAATGAGAACATATTTGCCTCTGCGCCTCAGTTAAAGAGGGCATGTGGTGCAGCTTCATCATAAATTGGTTTGTTACTGCCCACCTACTGATGTATGCTACGATCTCAGATGTAACAGCGCTCATGACATGGTACCATTTAGGACTTAGTTAAATTGAGAAGGGTGCAACATGACCAAATGTGAAATCATACACACAAGAGCAAAAAGTCTGATTAGCAGCTTCCCCTGTATGCCTGTTCTCTATGCTCTCCACACGAATTTTAAGAATTCAAACATTTTTCAGTATGGTGGAAAAAGACCGATTTCCTGGTCACTGGCAGGAGGATAGAGGACAGAAGAGACAAGGAGGCATAATTTAGAGAACTCAGAGGACTTTAGGCTTTACTTGGGCAGCCAACCCAAGTATATTATTAATTCTTCCCACCTTGTGGTTTCCCTAACAGCTCGCCAGCTAGCTACTCTGGCAATCCATGATATTACTGACCTTCCACCAGCTCCAATCCAAGATAGTGGAGTTGGAGTTCATCCACAGGGTGAGAGACAGCTGACTACATTGTTCAGGTATTTATGGCCACAAAGTACTTCACAAATATTTCCACTGGAGAATTTATTAACTGTGTTATTCAATAACTCATTTAAGAAAATGTGTGCAAAGAAAGGAGTCACAAATGTGAACACAGGGTTGCTTAATTATGGGTTTTTTTGGTCAGTAAGACTATAGATATTCATCACGATCACTCAAAAGGAAGGGATTTATTGAATAAGAAAAGAGTTGTTTAACTAGATTTCCTATGAACCCGGACCTCGTGCATGTGTACAAGTGGCAAATAAAATATTTTATCTTCATCTTTCTTAAACTTTTATTACACCTTACCTAACAAAAGCTAAATAAACTAAACCAAACATACAGCAGCATGGCAGGGATTTTTATTAAGGGGTAAAAATCAAGGAAAGAGATGTGTTGAAGGCCAAAAGAGAAAATTATTTCAAAGTAGAAGCAGCACAAATATTGTTTAGGCTGAAATTCAAATTCATTTATTGCATAGCCCTGTGTACAGACCCCTTGCAGCTCATATAGTTATATTTTTTTGCATATCATATATTTTTACTATATTTCTCATATGCTGTCTTTATACATTTATTATTCCTTTAAATGATCACTTATTCTATTTCTCCATTTTATATGAGCATTTTTTGCATCTGTTGTGGACAGCAAAGGAAAAATTTAGTTGTACAGGGAAACATGTTGGGAAATATTTTGTTATATGCAGATATTTTGTGCATATGACAATAACACTTTGAAACTTCAATGTGAGAAACACTGACAGTGGTGAGTTTATTTTTAACCAGTGGAGTGCATTCATATTTACTGAGGTTCATATCCCGACCAACCTAAGCTGCTGACCACTCTAACCATACGTGACCCGACTCCCTTCTACCCCCCTTCCACAAAATATCATGAAGCTAAAATAGAATACTAAACTGCTTTAACAGAGCAGCCAGCAGCAGCCTGCGTCACCCATATATGATATCAGAAGTGAGTAGCAAGTAAGACTATTTGACTGCACAATGAGAGAAAAGAAAATGAGATCTCCCTGTCTTCTAGGAACAATAATTTACCTGGGACTGTATGCACACTCCCTGGAAATAAGAGCTGGTAGGACTGAAATTCTAAGGAAATCTTTATTCAAATAACCCCCACTTAAACTTACAGCGGAGTCTTATTTCAAAGTGTATTAGCTCTCAGTAAAGCTCAAATGAAAAACACTGGCGAGGGGGGCAGTCGCTTCTCTGCAGCACAAGCAATGTAGACAGGGAGATAGCAGAATTATTTATAACATTAGAGAAAATATTAAATACAAATGGACTTTCCTACATATAAGAAATGATGGAGCCAATCAATGAGGTTTTGGCATTCCACCAAAGAGATATAAACCAGATTTTTTAACATTGTTGCTACAGAGTTAAATTTATTAAGACTTTTCTGTACATCAAATGGCCCAGAAAATACAGGAAATGCTAAGACATCCGTTAGGTAAAGCAACACAGGCTCTTTGCCAACACTGCTTATGTGCACAGTCAGCCTACAAAGGCTCAGCTGAGTCAGAAAACAAAAACGTATTAAGCAAAGACAGGAATTTTTAATCTTGATCAAGCAATAGCATTCATGTAAACTAGAGAGATGCATCACGGAAAACCTTTCTACAGTGAAACTATGACATGTTATGCAGATCAAATGAGTGGCCTAAAAGATAATATTCCATACCCAGAGTAGAGCGCCCGAATGCCCTCCTCCTTCCCGATCCTGAACAGAGCATGGAACATGCCTCTGTAGCGCACCTCTGTGTACTGAGACTGACCTTGGACCTGTAGTCTGGTCTTAGTAAGGTCAATGGGAAATGTGCCTGAGAATGAAAAATAATGATAAATAGGGATTAAAAACACATTTTATGTGGTTTATTATTTTATTTTATTTATTTTATTATTTTAAAAAGACTCAGAATACAGAAACAAATGTATATCATGTAGCTCTATGTTCATATCATATACAGTAAACATCAATCATGTTAAAAGAGAAATCTTCTACTGAAGTCAATAGATGAGTTCTACAAGAGGAAAGATAGTGGTAGAAGCATAACTTCCAGAAAGTTTATTTTTGGCGTTTAAAAAAACAAACAAAAACAAACAAACAAAAAAAGATTAGTCTGAAATGAACGCCTCAAAATTACATATTGATTATGACAAAACTATTATTAACAGTTACTTTAATCAGCACTCAAACCACAGATTATTCAACAGAATTAAACATTTACTTATTGTTTATATTAAAAAGAAGCATGTATTTTTTAGTTGCAGAACTTCTCATTCAGTTGCAAAAAAATAAACAAACAGGTCCATGTAAAATGGACTAACCCTGCCAGAACCGAGCAGAGAGTAAATCTGAACTTTTATGGAGACACTTGAGTGAAAGAATATGATGGGCTGAAAGCCAAAGTGTTGTTAAAATTTAAGTTTGAATGCCTCCATGGCTCTTGCTACTGGTTACTTGCTCTTAGAATGTCATTGTGTTATTAGTTTTACAACCCAATTCTAAGCAACATGTATTTAAACACAGGAAATGTATTTTTCTTCATTCTTTAAGACTCTAAATAGAGCAACAGATGAAATGTTTTAATTTTGTCTCATGTTCTCTGGGGGAAAAAAAAATAGAATAGCCCTTTATTGTCACTGTACATGTACAATGAAATTGGAGGTGCTCCACACCAACTGTACCGGAACAAAATATATAAATAGTAGACAATAGGATTAAATAGCAAAGAGTAGCTGATGAAGAGTGATTTAAATGGGCTTTTGCATGGAGCAAAAAATCTAAATATGATTTTGAATGTGATGATTGTGTGAGAGACACAAACTGAGGCTAAACACCAGACTTTTGTCAGCACTCAACAATCTGGACTGAACTTTGTGAATGCCACACACCTGCGATTGCAGAATGGGGAACACAATTATCACCAAATGGCTTTGACATTTTCTCTGCTACATGCACCATTTCCCTTTTTGGAGCCAGTGTTATCTGTAGTGATGCATTTTCCTACAATACTGGCGGTTAACCATTTGCATACAACGCGCTCTACTCGTGTTACATTAAAGCATATACCCCCGACTCCCAAAAAAATATATACAAAAAAAAACCCAAAAATACACCTGATGGTCAATGTGTGGATATTGCGGCGCACCACGTACCGAATTCTGCGACAATCGAGGCCATCCCTCCGTAGATAAACGGCTTCCAGTTCAAGTTGGCCATCTCCGTGGCGGCGGCTGCTGCTTCCACCTGCTGCAGCCCCGCTAAAAATAGAAGAAGACCACCCAGACAGAGGTCAACGCAGTGCTGCCACCTCAGACAATACAACATGTCGACAAACATTGAGGTAAAAGAGGATGCTACAGATCAACGAAGTGCCTCAGCATCAGCATCCCAGCATACTGCGCCGGAAAGAGACGCCCCGCAGTATCGAACGCGGTGAGGAGAGCCGTCATATTTGTTGTGACCCTACTATTGGCTTATAATAAAGTCAATAACATTTTCGGCGTCTTGATTGGCTGGGGTGCAAGAGGCGGGCACGGAATGCGTTACCGATAGCAACAGTGCCAAGAGAAATAAATGAAGTTATTTATTATTACTACTAGTCATAGAATGACAAAGAAGCTATTTTATTAATGAAATCTAAATCATATGATGATATATACAGTTTTAATCATTTTATAAAATGGTCTTTTTTTTTTCTTTTTTCTTTTTTTTTACAGAGATGATCGCCCACCTGCTTCCAGCGTTCCGCCTCGAAACAGATGGCTGCTGCTAGGCTAAATGCTACTTCTAAAAAATTACTAGCCGGTCTGTTAGCAAATTTACCAACTGGCAACCAGTTACTGTCAAACTGAACGTACCTGTGCTGTAGATAAAGTCCGCGACCTTCTATGCAGCTTGGTTTCCCATGTGTCAGAGAATAACTATGCATTGACTTTAATAAAATGCCAGCGGAAAACTTCTCACCTTTCGTTAGCTTCCCATTTACGCTAGCGCCAACTGTGGCAGAATTTGTAAAAACAGGATTTCCGTTAACACTTTCAAAATAAAACGCCTTTTGTCTAACTAAAGTAATCAAGCAATGTAATTTATGTCGTTACGGTTAAAGCAGTGTTTACACAAATAAAACATAAATAAACAAAGTAATGCTAAATGTAATTTCAGGTGGCTAAAAATGAAAACAGTGATCTTAAAATAAAGTTTCATGGAATAAACAATTATAAACTAGTGATTTAGCTAGGCTACTGATGGTTTACTGTTGTTGCACTTATTTCTAAATGTTTATTGGGTGTTCATCTATACAAATATATAATTAACCACCACAGCTGATAGATCTTCAGGAAAGCTGAATTTGTTTTATTGGAGTTGTACTGTGGAACAGGTCTTCCCCTGAACAGTGTGAAACACGCAGTCATACAAAAGTAAGAAAAGTACATAGTTTTCTAATATCTTTTCAGGTAGCACATTAAATTAAAATCCATCCACAGCATTCAAACTGTGATATATTTAATCACACCCTAGCGTTTTCATCATCATATTTCTTTAATGAACCCTTACTCCTTTATCTTTGTGCTCTCAGTTGTATGGCAACACATATTCGGCATTTTTTTTTCTTGCGTGTTTGCAACAGATGAGAGACTCCATTCTCAATAAAACATAAAATCGGCAACTTGAAACAACCCAAGTTTTTATTTTTTTCCGATTTCTTAATGAAATTTATTTTACATACGATGCAAAGTTTTCTTTCTTATTTTATTATGATTTCCTGTTGGATTCTTTCACACCTAACTGCTCTAATGCTAAAGTGTTTGTTTTCTTCTTCTTCTGGCTGCTCCAGAAGAAGCAGCTTGAGGTTGACATATCAGATCATCTGCCCCCATCTCACCTAATCCATATCCTCGTCTTTGACGCCAACCCTCTACACGTCCGCCTTCACTACCTCCTCTGCAGTCTTATTTCCCTCCTGCCTGGCAGCTCCATATTCAACATCCTTTGTCCAGTACTTGCACTATCCCTCCTCTGTACATGTCCAAACCATCTCAGCCTTCTCTTTGTAACTTTGTCTGAGCTGTCACTCTGATTTACTCATTTCTAATCCTTTCATTCCTGATGTAAATCTTCAGCTCTGCCTCCCGGCAGTGCTACCATTTCAAAACTGTACATCAGAGTAGGCCTCACTACCATCTTGTAAACCTTCCCTTTCACTCTTTTTGCTATCCTTTAGCCAAAAATCACCCCTGACAGTCATCTACGCCCACCTCCTCGACTCTGCCTGTGCTCTCTTCCTCACCTCTCTTGTGCATTGTCTAATGGCTGTTGGTTTGCATGGTTGACCCGTTGTATTTAAACTTACCCATGCAACCTAACTACCTTCACTACCTGCAAGTGTTACAAAATAAATTCACTCCCATTACTTTAGCATTAAAAAAAAGTACCCACCCCCCTCAAACTGCATCTGTTTGGTGCTTTAAGCACCTGAGAGTTTCTCATCAGGTAGCTGCACAGCATGAAAACATACTTCCATTAGGGACACAAATAAAAATGCTGTGCACAAATGACATTACCTTTCAAAATATGACACCTGAAATTTTTCATATGATGAAATGTTGATCTACAGTTTCACTTATGTAATAGGAGTAAAGGGCATAAGGGCAACATGGTTCAGCTAACATGTCTAAGGCTTATGTTTCTTGTACAACCGTGGCACATATTTGCAATGAATGAGCCAAGTGTTACTGCAGTGTTTAAGCTTTAGTAGTTAGTCCAGGTTGCATTCACTGGGTTTTGATTATGATCTACTGTCTTGTTTTTATCATTCTCTTTCCTTTTCAGGAGCATCATGCTCCTCTGTTTCTTGTGGATTTTCCTGCATTTTGAACCTGTGAAGACAGCACTTACATCACAGGATACAGTAGAAACAGAACACAAAAACAGCTCTTTGGTAGTTATTAGCAGAGGGAAGAAAGTTTGCGCTTGCATTTCAAACATTACAACTCACAGAGCCTCCCGGAATTTAAATCAGCAAATTTTCGGCTACCCAGATTCTTTTATGTAAATAAAAAAAACTGCAGTAAACCCCTTAAATGCTTTTAAAAGAGGACTGCTGATGTCCTTTCCACATCACTCACATGTCAAACAGCAAATATCCACAATGCTAAACTTCATCAGTAGAAAAATATACATTGGCTAGGTATTCTTCTCCTCTACATTTAAAATATAGTTGGAAAATATCAATAATAAACAAAAACGGGCAGTTGGAGCCAAATTCAAGGGAAACTGAGTGAATGGAAACTCTGCAGTCCGAAAGTTTAGGGATGCATTTCCTCTGTTTCTTCTTCTAGAGGGCATTCTTGATGAAATCCAGCCTTACTTGTTCAGGCACAGGAAGTGGTGTGGAATCACAGAGTGGTGCGCAGCAGCCGAATGGCTCGCTGGTAAAGCTGTTGGACAACTGACACCAGATTCCTAAAGGAGAAAAGACTGAGTTTGAAAAAAAAAAAAAACAGGATGGAGAGAGAATCGCTCCAAAATTTAGTGTAGATTCACTTCTTTAACACTACGTCGTACATACTGGTGACCTGTGCTGCTCTTTCAGATCTACCATCTGAACATCTGTGTGATTTTTAAATAGATATACAAATTGTCATGACCAGTGACCACTGATCAGTAGTCACGAGTACCATTCACAGAGAGTTGGCTGCAATCACACCATTGTAGGATGGTGAAAGATGTACCCTTTGGCCCCCTCCTCGATTCAGAGATGGTCTTTCCCTTTTCACGTAAATGGCCTCCTTGACTGTCCGCTCAAACCAGCGTTCCTCCCTGTCCAGGATGTGCACATCCTCACCACTGAAAGAGTGTCCACTGCCCTGTAGATGTAAATAGACTGCAGAGTCCTGGCCTGACGAGGTAGCTCTTCTGTGTTCTGCTATCCGCTTAGCCAGAGGTAGTTTGGTTTCCTCGATGTATAAAACACGGTTTACAATTTGTATATTAATTATCATGACACTGACCTCACAGTGCATTGCTAGTCAGTGGGCTGGTTTCAGTCATTATGCAAATGTAGTTTATAAGGTTGGAAACCTGCAGTCAGCAGAGACTGAAGAAGTCACATGGATGAGTGACGAAATGTTTTCCTACTGAAACCGCTACGTCCAGATCAACAGAATCAACCTTTTGTGATTTCCTTACCTGGATGATTGAGCATAGTTGTTAACAAAATTCTAACGATACCATCTGAATGTCACAGATATTTAGACTCATCAGACCAGGCAACATTTTTCATCTTCTGCTGCTTCAAGATTCAAAGTGTTGTGCCTTTCGGGATGCTTTGCAAACCTTTGTTGTGATGAGTAGTTAGTCACGTTACTGTTGCCTCCCAATCAGCTTGTAGCAGTCTGGCCTTTTCCTCTGTCTGATATCAACAAGGCATTTACCCCTGCTTTTTCAGACCATTCTCTGTAAAGTCTAGACACGGTTTTGAGTTAAAATCCCAGTGGATCAGTAGTTTCTGAAATAGTCTGACAGCAGCAACCATATCATTCACCTTCAGAGTGACTTAAATCACCTTTTGTCTCCATTTTACTGTGCGCAGAATGCTGCTACTATGTGATTGGGCGATCAAATATTTGCAGTGATGAGCAGTGAGTAAACAGTGAGTGTATGTTTTATGGATACTCACTGATGCAATCCTGCGGACCACCAAGCGTCTTTGTCTTTCCTTTGCCTTATTCCCCCCCTTCCTTTAGCAGTCCAGCATGAAGGCAGTTTATAGCTTAAGCAACTATTTTATTCAGACCCACAGTGGAGTGAAGATTACTTATTTACTTTTTTGTGTGTTTCTTTAGAGATTAGTCTGGATTAGAAACTGAGCCTACAGCTTAGCTGCTTCTAGCACAGGCTATAAGGGGGTGAATCAAAGATTAAGCAAAATCCTTTGACATAATGATTAATATGTAAAGCTTGAACTTTTAATTGCATTCCTCTCCCTCATTTCCTGTCATTTAGCTACTGTCTGGTTGTTGTAAAGCCATAAACATGATTAAAAACATTATTTAAAAAAATATGTATGAGGTTACTCCGCTGTTTTTCATCTATATCAGGGGTCAGCAACCTTTAACACCCAAAGAGCCATTTGGACGCGATTTCCACGCAAAAGAAAACACTGGGAGCCGCAAATACTTTTTGACATCTAAAATGAAGATAACACTGTATATATTGTTTTTTTACCTTTATGCTTTGTGTAAACAATTAAGGTGTGTTGCTTAAATCCATGAAGTACAGAGAAAATTACATTTTATTTATGTAATTAACACATTTTGAACTCTTAAAGAAATATAACAAAAGGAAAGACACCCAGCTGAACTAAAATAATCCATGTAGGAAACAAAAACTGTTGTGAGCCGCCACCCTTATATCGCCTTTGGGCTTTTGGAGCCTTGACTTGACTTTTAAAAAAATGATTGGGAATAATTAGCACAGACGTTAAGGCGCCTTGTCGCCTTAACGTCTGTGTTATCTATGCTGTTGTGTTGGTATGTATTGGGCTGTGCGCTTTAACACCGGCTGTATATATACCGGCTGTAAATATGCTCTCTCTGTATAGAGAGAGCATATTTCTCCTGTTTTGGCTTCCCTTCACTGGTTTCCTGTTAAATCCAGAATTGAATTCAAAATCCTGCTCCTCACATACAAGGTCTTAAATAATCAGGCCCCATCTTATTGTAATGACCTTGTAGTACCATATCACCCTATTAGAGCACTTCGCTCTCGCTCTGCAGGCCTACTTGTTGTTCCTAGAGTATTTAAAAGTAGAATGGGAGGCAGAGCCTTCAGTTTTCAGGCCCCTCTTCTGTGGAACCAGCTTCCAGTTTGGATTCGGGAGACAGACACTATCTCTACTTTTAAGATTAGGCTTAAAACTTTCCTTTTTGCTAAAGCATATAGTTAGGGCTGGACCAGGTGACCCTGAATCCTCCCTTAGTTATGCTGCAATAGACGTAGGCTGCCGGGGATTCCCATGATGCATTGAGTTTTTCCTTTCCAGTCACCTTTCTCACTCACTATGTGTTAATAGACCTCTCTGCATTGAATCATATCTGTTATTAACCTCTGTCTCTCTTCCATAGCATGTCTTCTATCCTGTCTTCCTTCTCTCACCCCGAGCAGTCGCAGCAGATGGCCCCGCCCCTCCCTGAGCCTGGTTCTGCTGGAGGTTTCTTCCTGTTAAAAGGGAGTTTTTCCTTCCCACTGTCGCCAAAGTGCTTGCTCATCGGGGGTCATATGATTGTTGGGTTTTTCTCTGTATCTATGAAGCACCTTGAGGCGACTTTTGTTGTGATTTGGAGCTATCTAAATAAAATTGAATTGAATTGAATTGAATATACATACAGCAACCGTGTGTGAAAAGTAGTCAATAAAGAGATGCTGAAAAGCATGTTCATGGAAACATCGTCGGGTCTGCCGTGATATGTTTACAACGGGACTTCTGCTCCTGAACCTCTGCGCACAGCGTCTGCAAATCGGGGCTGTACGAAGTCACTTTCATCTTTACGCAGAACTGTAAGCTGTCGTCTGTGAGGCGTGAGCGGTGTTTGTTTTTAACATAGTTCACGGTGGAGAACAGCTGCTGACATAATGTGGATCCGAACATCCAGAATTGTCTTACCTGGGGTTGAAAGTCTCGATAAATGCACGGCGTTTCGGTGGGTATATCGGCTTCCGCAAGTGTGACGCTTATTTTGAGCGATCAAAAAAAATAATAGAATATAATTTTATATTTATATTTCAATATCACAATAATCTTCCAGTTTAGAACTACAAGTTAAAAAAGTACTAACAGAAATAAAATACACTTCAGCTACTTACTTAAAAAAAAAAAAATTATTTTCCCAAACCACGCAGAGCCGCACTAAAAGGACTAAAGAGCCGCATGCGGCTCCGGAGCCACAGGTTGCCGACCCCTGATCTATATGAAAACGCAGACTTACCGAGCTCCGGCAGAGAAGCAGTTGTTGCGGTTTGGATGGAGGCAGAAGAGCGAGGCCACGCAGTAAACACAGCACAACAACATGGACAGCAGGCGCCTCTTTAAAGACATCTTCAGTCTGGCAAAACACAGAAGCAACAGGTAACACTTGAAAACTTGGCATTCTCCTCCAATATGCTGTTTACACACGGGGTTAAAAATTGCAACAAAAAAAGTAACATTATTATTATTATTACATTATAAAGTGTTTCTTCTTTAGAGACTCTAAGCTTGTAAAACCTGTTCAAATATCTAATCTTCAATGCTACATTCTATAATTCATTCACGTATTACGGGTTTTACGGAAGCCCCAAATGCAATTTCATTGTTCTCTGACAATGACAATAAATAAATAAATAAATAAAAATAAATAAATAAATATTAAATGATGGAGGGAGTGTGAAAAAATATATGTGACAAATGTTATATCATGAGCTTAATGCAGGAATTCAAAGTCTACTGAAGGTCACACTGTTGTGTATTAGCCCAAAATCCCCTGTCCTCCATCATCCTGACAGCATCACTCACACAACACCATCCTAACCTTAAGAGTTGTTCTCAGAAGAAATCTTTACTGACAGACTGATATTCCAAAATTTAGAAAATCCTTGCTTTGGTTGAAAACAAAAAAAACTCTGAAACTCCTTCAAATCAAACCCCAGATGGAGAAAATCCCTCGCTGTGACTGTAGGAGTATAAACACAATCAGAGCTCCCTGGGCGGGAGGGCTGCTGGGCACTGGGCACAATTACTGCTGACCCACGCTTTGTTTTTGAACGGTCCTGAAAGGTCTAGCAGGAGTGAATAACATTCTCACATTGTGTGTGTGTTGGAGCTATTTTAGTGTGTTGAGAGGGAGGGTTGCATGTGATAAAAGAGAGATTCTTTCCCCTCAGGTTGCTGTGGACTAAGCTAGTTGAACCTGTGTCCTGCTGGTGTGGGCTCACAGACGAGGTGTGACAGCAATCAGGCTGGACTGACATATTCAAATCAGGTTTTGCAGAGTACATATAAATAGTTTTACAGGACTCCTGTCCTGATCTCTCTGTTAGCTTCATTTGTCATGTATAACATGAGACTGTTCACACTGGACATATGGAAGTTGTAAGATGATGATTTTAGAATCACTGATTTGTCGGCCTTGGAAGTATCAACAGAGGCTTTTGAGGATAACAAAACAGTATAGACCCAGTGATTGTGTCACATTAGGAACTCTGCACTGCTATTGGTTCTCTGTTCTGATCCTGCAGGAGGTTTGCAACTGTGTCTACGGGCTCTTATGTCTGTCACATGTACTTAGTGTAAATATGCGCTCATCTGTGAAGAGAACAAGGTGCCAGTGGCACACCTGCCAGTTCTGGTGTTCTCTGGTTGATGCCAGACAAGCTGCTCACAGACCAGTATGATGCAAAGGTCCCGCTAAAGGATGCTGGGACCACAAGCCAAGCTTATGCAGTTAGTTTCCTACAGTTTGGTTAGAAACATTCCCATGAGTAGCCCACTGCTGGTCATTTTGTAGGCCTCTGACAGTGTGCCTATGTTCTTCCTTGCACATAAGAGCAGATATGGGTCTAGGCCTAGCCTTGTTGCCTTGTGTATTTATTGTTTGAGTCTCCCCTTTCTCTTTGTTTTTACTGTGTATGCCCTTGTTCTGTCTTCCTTGATCCCACAATTTAATTCTTTCTTGCCCCATTCCCATCTTTTTCTTAGACTTTGTTTACTTTCTCTTTTGTCATCAATAACGTGCTTTTTTTCATTAAAACTGTCTGAAACTCATTGCCTGCTATACAATGACGAGGCCACAAGCAAAAAGCAAAATTAGAAAGAAAAAAAAATCACTAGGAATAAGAAAAGAGCAATGGTCTTTGGTCACTGCTTGTGAAACCATTCCCCCTTTTGGGGGTTGGCTTCTTGTTGCTTCTGTGGCACACCTGTCATTAATTTCATTTACATTAAAAGCAGGTGAAGTGGATTCATACTGGTTTATGCTCCCTAGCTGGACAGATCCCTTTATCCCTGAAGCTTAACCAAACATTAATTTTCATCTTCCTGGATATGAATGTCAGCATGCAAATGTAACATGCAATAGATAAAACAGGAGCTTCAATAAAGAGGCCACAACAGATTGTAGGTTAACTGATTATAATTAATAAAATGTATATTAAACACTTAACTTTCTTATTTCTTAAGAGTTATCAAAGTCCTTTGTTTTCCAGCCAGAACTCCAATAAACCAAACTAATAATCTGCAGAATGAAGCCCAGCAGCAGTCTTCACACCTGCTGGCAATCAACCTACTTCTCAGTTTGTGCCTCTTATCTGATTGGCTGTTGCCTCCTGTCCGGTTCCCAGTTTTCCCAAGTCACAGCAACATTTTCCTGTTAGCAGAAAACACAGGGTACTCATCAGTATAAAAGGAATTTGATTAGTTTTGCAAAAACCATAAACAAAATCTGACTTGAAAAGTCTTTGGTGCTAAAGTTGTAAAAAATTGCAAGAAAAAGTAATAAAAATAGTTTGAAGTGTTACAAGACAGGCTGAATGTAAAACTCTGTACTAAAAATTTCATTGCAATCTATCCAACAGTCACCTTGTTGTAGTCTAGACCGAAGGGGTGGATGGATCAGCTGATGTAAATATTTCATTGCATGCACGGTACCCCCCCTTCATCCCACACCCCAAAAACATGCATGGCCCTTGGTGGACAAACAAAGAAGCAAATACTTGCATACTAGCAAATACTGCACAGTTGTGAAAAATAAACTATGGAGTCACTTTTTTTATTTTGATGTTTTCCCTCTCTAAAAACTCTGTTGAGTAAGGTGAAAGCTCAAGTGGGGTGCTGTTTCTGGTGACTGATAATATGTCAGTAATTGTTTTTTTGTTTTGTTTTGTTTTTTTTGCATAAGGAGACAAGATTTATTCCATCCATATATTCTGGCACTGTCAGGGTTGGTTGAAGGAGGACTCAAATGCATGACTTTCTGAATGGAAAAACCGTGTTTACCATGAAAAGAAACTATGAAACAGTGCCAATAATCCACAGTGCATGCGTTCCTAATCTGGATGCCATGATTCTTCTCGTTGATACGTGGTGATGCTTTGTCCTCCTTGGTGCCTATGTACAACAGTGTGCTGCTCCCACCACACATTTCCGCAATCTACCTAGAAACAAGAGATGCCGCAGTGAGTACAGTCCCATCCACCGGCTGACAAAAAACAGTCTAACCATTCCAACAGGAGATGAAAACACAGTGATATGAGTTTGAGAACTAACTTCATAACAATCCCAACTGCCACTCCACTGTTCTCTTAAGTAGGCCTCCTTGATTAGGCAGATCGTCAACAGGTGAGTGATTAATCCCAGGTGTGGCTGGCTCAAAGGCAGGAGACTCTACAGGCCTTGCGTTGCAGCTAAACTAACACACCACAACACACACACACAAACGTTTACACAGGGAAACGAGGGACCAGGAGCATATCACACCAACAAACACATGAACCTGACGCATGACCAAAAATGACACATGAGCCCCTGACACACACGGAGATGCAGAGGCACATTGGCGACATAGATTATCCACTTCATTCCAATCAAGAAAACACTGATGCCCATCTTCTTTTTGTTTTTCAAGAACCTTTCAAATTTATTCTCTTCTATTAGGTAATAATATGTTCTGCATATTCGCTGAGACAGAGCGAAACGCAAAGCACAAGCAATGTATGAACAAAAGTGAATGAATGCAGCTTAGTAAGGCATTTATGGAGACAGATAGGGGAGAAGAAGAAGAAGTAAAACCTGAACGTATCATGGAACAGGCTGTGCTAGTTTATCATCATGACACTGTGACTTGTTTTTCATTAAACATTATTTGTTTATATGTATAAATCTATGACTCTTTGAATCTTGGGAACAAAAGTACCATAAGATCACCCCATAAGGAGGAGATTGGACTGAATGAATGTGAAAATAAATTTGCCTAACTTAACATTTAAGTTGCACTAATAAATTTTCAATAAACAAAATGACTAATGAATGTGATTTGGACATATCATTGTACACTGAACCTTTCTATCCAGTCTTTCTATATATCTAAAAGCTCCTGCAAATTCTGATGCTAACTGCAAGTCTGCAGCTGAGTCACTTACACCTCTCGTCTCCAGAACTTTTAATGCGTACAGTGCCTGCTTTCAAAATCACTGCATTGTGAAAAATGAAGCATTATTTAATGAAAACTCTCATCAGCACATCTGAAAATGTAGACTTTTATATATATATGTATATATATGTGAGTCACACTGAACTCAGCTGCAAACTTAAAAGTGATAACTTCTACACTTCTACACTCAAAAATATGATTCTGCACCCTCAATAAACATGCAGCAATAACTTTGATTAAACACAGCTGAAATATATAAAATCTAACGTTAATATATTTAAAAATAATAATAATCATTAAGGAAATGTGCCTTTTTGGCAGTACTTTATTAAAAACATGAAGCCTGTTACACATTAAGCATGGGTAACAGGTAAACAGACTATGAAGCTAATCATTACCATATTTTGATAAGATTTGATCGCATTATAGTGATATTTTTCTTCAGCTGGATATAGCTGCCATTTGCAGGTTTTAGAAGCTGGTGTGATGCCAGGTACTGTTTGAAGTGTGTGCAGAGAGAAAGCATCATTAGTCTGATCTATTTGTGTGTGAATCCAAGTGGAAAATTGTCCCATCAAGCCAGATGTCTCTCCTGGGGACTCTGGAGCCAAAATAGGATGCTAGCCAGCAGGGTTGGAGTTCAACTAAGCCCATTCAGCACTGCACATTAGCTGCTTCTGCTTTTAATGTTACCGCGTCACAGGTAATGATCAACAGAAAAAAACAACAGCTTAATTCTTAACACAAAAGTCTGAAAATGTGTCTCTTTTCAGCTCCGCTGTCACACGTCCCCGTGTTATTGCACTTCTGGACACTCAAACAATAAACCTGCAGTCCACAGGGCAAAATTTGCTTGGATACATGTGGTGATAATATGCTATCACAGTACTCTGAAATGTAATATAATGTATGCTGCTGGCTTTTTTATGGAGGAGCAAACTGGATGAATCAACATAATCCAAACCATTGTTTTGCTTACATTTTAACTGAAAAGTAAATATCTACTTTATGTGGTTTGTTTTGTTTTATTAATGTTGCTCACAGTTAATTTCCACATGTGCATCCTTTTACTCTCTGTAACACTATCACCAAAAGGGAAAAACACCCCAGGTGCTCAGCAAAACAACACATTCATTTATTAAAATAGGAAAGATATTTACCATTTTATGTGGTAGAAAGTTTCATTATAAATATGTTAGGAATATTAGCATTTTTACATACCTATGATATCTATAGTTACAGTTAAATTGTTCAAATTTATGGGAACTTTTAAGGGTCTGTTTTAGGTGGAAGCTCGTTTCCTCTGCCAAAAAAACCCCAACCTTGTTTTTGTTTTTTGCACCTCATTTTTCCCTCAATATTGTCAAAATTATCTACACTGATTTACAGATGTTAAGCCCAAAATTTGTCTGGTAGATGCCCCAATAAATGTTTTCTTTTCCACCCATGAAAAGTTTCCATACTTTAAGATTTTGTTTCTGAAAAAGCGCTGTAGCAAAATAATAGTTATTTGATGTAACTCCAGTTCCGGCATGTGCTACAAAATGTAGCTGTTTGCTGTCACCAGAGGGCAGTGCCAAAAATATGTGCAACAACCAGTAATGTGTGTTCCTCTTGTTCATGTTTGGAAGTCATAGGCAGAGAACATCTGTATGAAACCAAGTCTTAGAAACTCTCTGCTTTTGGCAAGTGATTGAGCATTTAATTTAATTCCATTGTATTAGTTATTTAGGTTGGCACCAAGTCTGGCTCCACTCCTCCAATAACCACAAGTAATAGTGAGCAATAGTACTAATACCCGAGCCAACAAATTTACAGAAGTACAGAAGTTTTAAACCTTAGCTTAGCTTTGACAAATGTGCTTCACAAGTAGCGATAAGGTGGGAAAGCACAGTTACTAGGATGTGTGTTTTTCCTTTAGTTGTTTTTTGCTATAAATAGTGATATATATAGTTTAAAGTTGAGTTAAAAGACTGTATTACACAGCCTCTTCTTACATGTTTCTCACAGTCGAACTAAAAAGCTAAATCTTATTTGGTGGTTTACTATTATTAGTTACTCACCCACTGTAAATGATTTATGTCTTCCCTAAAAGGAAGCTTTAGTGCTAACCTGCCCTAGTTAAAAAAAACAACCCTCTCGATTAAAGATGATAAATACAATAAAGTGATTATGAAAGTAGGAATCTTCCGGCATGGAAGAGAGAGAATGAGAGAAGAGGGGAAAGCTGGGACAAGGTTCAACCACAAAGAGGCAACAGCAGCAGCGGATGAGCAGTGAAGGGGATATATGTGCTCTCTACGATGGTGTGTGTGTGTGTCTGCAGACTGTGTGTGAGAGGGGAGGGGATAAGAGAGACCTGCTGATATTGTTGCATTTCTGTCCTCCTTCCATTAGTTGAAAGGATTTTAAGGATACAGCCGAGTTTGCCGAGATCCAATGGATGCTTTTCAGAACAAGCTAACTCTCTTAAAGTTCTTTACTGCAAGCTAGATTCATTTAATGGGGAATTGTTGAGAAGATTCTTCTGCTTGCGGTGATTGAACGCACGCTTCTTCAGTTTAGTCACATTTTTAGCCACTGGACTGAGTACTGTGATATCTGATGTTTCATTTGGTACGTTAAACAGCCTAAAAAAAGTTCAAAACTTGTTTTTAAGGATCTTTGCGAATTTTTTTTTTTTTTTGCTAGATTCACGTTTTGTGTTTTGACGTATAATGACTGTAAGAGTTAAATCTCTGATTGTGATCACAACAATATTGGCCCATTGCAGCTATACACTGGCTTTGTGAATTTAACCGGACAAGCATACGTCTTAGCGCCTTTTAGGATGACTCCTGACAACATAGGCTCCAACCAACCCACAGTGACCTCCTTTGGCCACTCCCCTTGGGTGATGGGTATGATGCTCAGTGTCGCCTCTTCCCTCATCATCTCCACAAACCTGCTCGTGGCAGCTGCTTTACTTAAGCTACTCCTCAAGAAGTGTAGCCAGAGCTGGTGCTTTGTCCTCAACTTGGCACTCGCTGACAGTCTGGTTGGCGTAGCCATCACTGGCCTGGCCACAGAAGACCTCAGCAGGAATGTCAGTCTTGCTGATCGTCCCTCAAACACTACGCCTTCCACTGGCCAGGACAAGACCCGCTGCCTGCTGCGAATGGCATTTGTGATATCACCCTGCATAGCATCCATCATGTCCATGTTTCTCATCTCACTGGACCGCTATGCTGCCATCAAGATACCCCTGCGATACTCGCTGCTGTCTGGGAAGGGGACGGCAGCTGGAGCCTTGCTGGTTCTGTGGATCATTTCACTCACCATGGGATTCATGCCAGGTGAGAAACAGAAATGATCAATCAGTGTGTTGAAATATGCAGAGGACTGTGCTTTTATGTAATCTAAAGGCATATGTAAGAAGGGGCTATACAAGGTTTAGACTCTGGATTTGACCTAAGAGTTCAAATGCTCCTCTTTGAAATTTCTACCTGGAAAAGAAAAGGCCCAGATTTAGTCACTGCTCCAAAACTGTAAGTTCAAATTATATACCACTGGACTTTACGGATGAGAAACACAAATCACAAATTTACTTTGTATTCACCTCGAGAGTCCTCGAGGAAGGCTTTTTCAGGATGTTGCAGATCACATTGAGATTGCCTGTGTGCACTTTTGAGTGTGGCTTCCTTTTGACCGATACGTTTCTATCATATGAGTATTCAGGGTGTTTTACTCCCGTAATGAGAGGCCTACAAGCATGCACGGTAAAATTTGAACAGCTGCAGTCCAGTGAGACAGATCATGTAACTCCATTGTTTCATTCCTCTCCAATGGCAAATCTAATAAGTGGCCTCTTGCAAGTGTTCCATTCATCTAAACTGCAAAAGCAACAAAAACTGATGTCACTGCTTAATATGAAACTCTCAGTCCAAGCTTTTGTTTCTGCATGTTCTCCTCGTGTCTTCTTCTTCTTCGGGCCTTTATGGTCGCCACAGTGGATCATCTCTCTGAATGTCCTCCATCACTACATCCATGAGCCTCCTCTGAAGCCTCCTCCTCCTTTCCTCCTGCACCACTGACCTTTCCTTACCACCTTCTCTTCCCAGAATTTCTCCTTAGCAGTCCTTTGCACTTCCTGATTCATTAACTCCTCCATCCATCATCCACTCTTTCATTCATCAGAAACGAGCCTTCTATTTTCTCAACACACTCTCTTTACTTGTTAGCAAGTTTATCTCTATTCTTAACCACACTAACCTGTTACACGTCCTTTGCAGCTTGATGAATCTCTCCAGAGAATCAATGGAAGCCATTTTTTTCCTTCCTTGAGGTCAAGTCTCAACTCATTTAAGCCTTTTACTTTCTTTTTTCCACCACTCTCTTTGCTTCTAATTCACCTGGTCTCCTGCACACACAACAGCACCAGAGGCAGTTATTAATCCAAGTCCTGACCGATTTGTGGAAATCTCATTCTGAATGATTTGCATGCTTGATTTGACCAAGATCTTATGCCCGATGCTCTTCCTGACACAACCCTCCACATTTACCCTGGCATGGGATCGGCACTGGGATTACACTGGCTTGTGACCTGGTTGTTTGTACTCCTGGTGCGGTGCTAAGTACCTAATTTTTTAGTATGAGCCCTTAAATACTGTTTTTCTACCCATCTTTTAACACTGCTAGTGTTGTTTTGAACAG
Organism: Maylandia zebra; assembly: GCF_041146795.1. NCBI lineage: Eukaryota > Metazoa > Chordata > Actinopteri > Cichliformes > Cichlidae > Maylandia > Maylandia zebra. Next base: position 29,910,240 of record NC_135176.1, on the reverse strand, counting down.
ATAGCTTAAGGAATACCAATTAGATGAATGCCTAATTAAGGCCCTGGCTGGTGCGGACCTGCATGTAAGGGTTTGTACTGGCCAGATCAATCAACCTGATGCAAATACACAAAGTTAATGTGATGCAAAACCCTGCCAAAGGCTTTTACATTCTATTGCATTACATTCAGCCGGCCTACGTTTGGAGGTAATGCACCAAGAAATGCAATTATGTGCTGTTAAAGGGAGAAAAAAAAAGACTCAACAAATGTAGGCAATGCAGGGTTGAAGTATTTTTATAGAGGATACTTTTTCATAGAAAAAGTGCAGACTCATTGTACTGCACATATATTTTTCCCTTCAAAACAGTCACTATTTTCTTGGAGCCAGTGTAGTGTTGTCTCCAGGGTCAAGATACGCTGCAATACTATAAAAAGAAAGGAAATGAGTTATTACAGTCACCTTGTTATTTCTAAAATGTATGAAGTTTTTGCATTGTTTGATTTGTAATCTGAGCATATCAATATATAAAGAATATATTAAAAAAACACCTCATGTCCTCTTGTCCTCAGTTATGGTGCGGCAGCTGCAGGTGGAATCAAGCTATGATGGCTTCTGTGCCTTCTTCTCTGTGATTCACAATGTGGCCATCGTCATTTTCCTCAGCGTCGTCTTTTTCCCAGTGCTCGCCATCTTCATCTACATCTACCTGGATATCCTGAAGATCGCCAGCAACCACCAGAAGCAGATCTGCCGTGTCAGGCAAGCAAGCTCCTGGAACGGTGACCACCACAGGCAACATAGCCAGCATCAGCCTCACCATTCATATCTGAGGATCAGTTACTGGAGTCACGTCAAGGCCCTGAGGACGGTGGCGGTGCTCGTGGGCTGCTTCTTAGTCCTCTGGTGCCCCTTCTTTGTGGTGTCCATAGTGCACATTCTTTGTAAAAGCTGTGCTCTCAAAGCTGTGATTGAGAATCATATATGGCTGCTGGGACTCTCCAACTCACTAATCAACCCTATAGTGTATGCCATTTGGCAAAGGGAAGTGCGGCTGCAGTTGGTAGCCATGTTTTCCTGCATTACAGGCAGCTCATTGGCAGCCAGAGCAACTGTCACAGAGAGAGGCGACCCACAACCAAATGTGCAGACTCAAGCCTCTGCTTCTAGAAGAGACACACTAAACCCTGCACTCTTGCAACCAATCACCAATGATGAAGCTCATGCAGGACCACAAACGGCCACAACAAGTCTGTGAAATAAACTGGGAAACTCGAGATATACTACAAAAACACATGTGAATGATTCTCTGAGGGATAAAGCATTGATTAATAGGCTTTGTAACCCCTGAAGTACATTATTATTATTATTATCACTAAATATGATGCTTTTTTTAAGTACCATATTTGCACCTCAGGCTTCAATGTGATTTCACCCAATTCCTTCAAGCCTGACTACGAACAGGCCACGGAGCTAATAAAGTTCAAGTCAAAACTTTTGCTTTCTTTGTTTGTCTAATTTAATTATTTGAATTATGCTATAGTTCTGATGCATATTTGATCTGCTTAATCTGTATAATATTTTGGCAGGGAAAAAAATCACAAATATCATCTGACAGTAAAGGGGAAATCAGGTTTATTATGTCATCGGTTTTAACCATATATTTATTAGTTATGATAAATTATGAAAAACCAGGGTAATTCCTGAAATATTTAGGAGTGAGGCCAGTACTTCTCTTTGGTACTCCCTGTGCTGAATGACTGTAGGAGGGAGAAATGTGAGCACAACAACATTTATGTATAACTTGGATATTTATTCCGTTGCTCCATGTGAAACGAGGGGTCAGAGGTCAGTGATAGCAGGGGGCAGGAAGTTCAGTGCTTCAGTTCACAGACTTTGACGTGCACTCCTGATAAGTCTGGAGGGGTTCAGACCAGTCCCAAGATTAGAATGACTATAATTACCGAATATTTACGCCCTTTATGCCCACTTACTGCAAGCCTGATATTCCACAGAGACTCACAGAGGACATTGTCTGTGTACAGCCTGGAGAAATCCCACAAGGACGTGGGATGAGAAGCCTGTTAGAAAGTCAGTATAGAAGTCTCTGGAATCTCCTGGCTCTCTATAAATGACTTTGATGTCACACCGTGGTTTGTGGAGCCATGTTTTTACTTTGATAATTTCTGCCAACATCCATGTCAGTTTCTTTAGCCAGAAGTGTTCATATTTAGATGACGGGGTGGAGTGCTAAGTTATCAGACTAACTGATAATTTGTCAAAATGCTGATAAAATACTGGAATTTCACTCACAAACTCTGGAGCACATCACAGTGGTCTGGTTAGGTCCTGGGTTCAAATCCACCATGTAGCTGGGGCCCTTCTGTTTCGAGTTTGCATGCTTTCCTGTGCCTTAATAAGCTTCTTGAATTGGATGGGCAAAAGAAGGTGGATGGATGAAACTGCAGCACAGAAAACTACAGAGCAGACCTTAGTATTACACAAACAGTTGTCCCACAGGTAGGTCCTGGCAGGAGGGACATGTGTGCAGTAGCTAGCACTACCACCTCACAGCAAGAAGGTCCTGTTCTCCCTATATCGGTGTGGGTTCTTGTGGTGTACTCAGGCTTCCTTCCATCAACTGGCCCTTGATGTAAATGTGATTATGAATGGTCGTATGTCTCTGTTAGTTGTCCCTGTGATACAACCAAGGTCAAGAGGTCGACCAGTGATACAGTGTTTACACTTTACCTTTCACACAAAGCAGCTGTACCAAAAGGACATTAGCTTTTTACATCAAAACTTCACTACAGAACTTGGGATAACACAACAGTGTTGTGTAGTGGGGCTCAGGTGATCGATCCCAGTCTGTATGTCTCGGGCAAGATACTAACCACACGTTGCTCTCCGATGCATCCATCGGAGTATGAATATGTGTGAATGTTAGATAGGAAGCACTTAGAAACAGCGTAGAAAAAAGTTCTTGGGTGAATGTACAAGTTGAATGTACAGCACAAAAGCGCTATATAAGAACAGGTCCATTTACAACCAGAACATGTAGCAGTCTTCAGTTACAGTGACCACACAGTCAGTTAATGAGCTGAAGTGCTGCCACTGTTATTACACAAGTAGTGCAGTTAGCTCTTAAGTGATTATTAAACTGGCAACATTCACAAGAGTCTGAAGAATTCTCATCTTTTTAGGACCTAAATACTCTTAGTTGCTATAAAATCCTTTTAACCATCATTTTGATAATTTTACTGACAAAATCTTCAACTGGATAAAGATGGAAATTTCCAGATTTATCACAGGAAAAAACAAAATTGACAACCTTATCTTGCATTTAAAATTACAGCCTATGGCTTTAGATATGCAGCGTCTCTTTGGTGAAAAGTAAACTGAAGTCATACGGATCATAAACAACATGCAGCTGCATGTCTGGAAACAGGCGGAACTGATAACGTTATCAATTCTCTCGGACACATTTTGTTTTCATCCTCTTTTATTACATCCATGTAATTTCAGCTGATGACTCTCAGATAGCCGATGAGCCGGCTGTTTTTCGGAGTAGCAGCTATTGCACATGTAACATTTCATACCTGGATAACTGTTCAGTCATGGAGACTTCCTTGTCTACTTAAATCTTGAAATTACCGTCCACTTTACATGTCAGCAGTCTGTATCAACAAGGCAGTTACACCAGCAAATGTCAGAGATTTCAGCATGAGCTTAGATAGCTGACATTTACTTTAGACTGATAGGCTGCAGCATCTACATTAAGCATAATAAGCTCAGCTAAAAATCGGAACAAATATTTGTCATTACATCATGCTGCTCTGTGCCAGCATGGTCACTCAGATTACTTTTGCCGTAGACATCACTCATTATAGTTACAGTGAATGTTAAAAATGGTCATTGGTGGCTGACTCTGAGAGACTCTGTCAACGTCCTTTTTTAGTAGCTCTAAGGCCCAAATCTCAACTACCACAAACTTTAGTTCACCCTCCTTCTGTTCAAAACACATAAAATTCCCACTTTTTTAAGCTTTTGTTCTTTACATACCGAGTGTGTTTTTCAAATGCGAATTTATCGTGTTACGTACTTACACACCCAAACATGAACTTCTTGATGAAATAGGAATCTCCACATTCTTCCTTTTTTTGTTTAGACATTATGACCAACTTATAAGATAAGATATGATAACCTTTATTAGTCCCACACGTGGGAAATTTGTTTTGACACAGCAGAAAGTGGACAGTGCAAAAGTTATATAGCAAAAATTAGAATACAATACAAATAATATACTGTACACAACTGTACAGAATAGAATGGAATAAAATAAAATACTATATACAGTAGAATAAAATAGAATAGAATATACAATAGGATAAAAATAGAATACAAATTCTATATACAACTGAGTAAAAATACTCTTTCTATATTATTATTATATTATTTATATTAATATAGCTCGATGACTTTATTTTTTGTCTTTTGAGGATGAAGTTGCTGCAAAAAAATGCAATCCTTTCAGAGTGTATACACACTGTAGTATGCAAGTTTGCATCTGAAAAACTCTGAAAAAACAACATTTTGTGTTGTTTTTTTCTTTAGACATTAACATGATTTCACATGAGCAGAAAGTACTTTTACAAAAAGAATATTAATTAATCATATAAAACAGCAATTCTATACTGGGGACCTCTCCGGGGTTTACACAGATATTCTCCGCCCATTCCTGCAACCCTGAATGGGATCAGCAATCAGGGACAGAATAAATTTCGGACACATCAAATCTGAAATCTTTATTACAAACAGCTGACAAAAAAAAAAAATCAAAAACATGGAATTAAATACTGTGTGGATTATAACATCATGGTGGGATTATTTCAAACAGGAATGCTCTTTGAATCTATAAATACAGCTGAAAATTCAATTCAGAATTAAAAACCAAGCAATCAAATAATCTGCACTCTTTAGTTAGAGCCTGAGGTAGATGTTTAGTGCCTCTTTGTATGTGTGTGTGTGTGTGTGTGTTGTGTGTGTGTGTGTGTGTGTGTGTGTGTGTGTGTGTGTGTGTACATGTTAAAAGATCTTTGTGAGGACAGAAAATTGGCATGCCACTGTACTTGTGAGGACGAACAGTCACTTATGGAGACAAAATGCCTGTTCACACAAGTTTGAAGGTATTTTTGAGGCTCAAAGTGTGGTTAAAGTGTCAGGGTTACTATTAGGTCATGGTTAGGTTTAGGCTACGGGTTATAGTATGGTATTCATTTTTGATGGTAAGGCTAGGGAAAGCATTATGCCAATGAGAGTGAGGACCTCTAAAGTCCTCCAAAGTAATCCGATTACTTTTTTAAAGTAACGGGTAAAGTAAGGGATTACTATTGCAAAAAAGTAATGAGATTACTGTTACTTTCCCGTAAGCACGCTGCATTACTGCATTACTAAACTGTCGTGATTTTGTTTGTTAGAGTGTCACATGACAATGATTTACGAGCGACATCCGTGGCAGCAACAGACGTGTGTAGATCAACAATGGATAATATGGAGTGCAGGAGAGAGTTTGACCATGCAGCATTTAAAGCATGGACGTACTTACATTACTTTAAGTTTTATTCCGTAAAAAGTGACAAAAACATTAGCGTCTGCTGTACAGTCTGTGTGGGAAGAAAGCTACTTTCCACAGCAAAAACTTGAACTTCAAATCTGAGCAAGCACCGAGCACGCTGCCACGGGAACGTGAAATTCACAGAGAAACCCCCGGATCCTCCCACTGACGTGACACTGGTCCTCACTAAGATATGAAAACATGTGTGCATGTGTGTGTATGTGCGTGTGTGTGTATGCATGCATTAGCTAGCTGCACTGCTGCTGCCTCTACGTCCTCAGTGGGCTGAAGAACGGGTGCCACAGTGCCTCCTCCAGGGTGATCCGTCTGGACACATCATATTCCAACATGCAGCTGAGCAGATCGAACAACTGCCTCTCCTCCTCGTTCTGCGTCTGCATGTACAGCTGAGAGACAGAAATAATCAGATTTCCTACAGCTACCAGTCCCAGCTCACAGCTGAAGCTGACTGGTTGATGTGAGTGCCGGGTACCTTGAGAGGTCGACAGTGTTTCCTGATGTATTCATCGTCCCAGTTCAGACACTCGCTGTGCACATAATGCTTCTTCCTACACAGATTACATGCACAGTGTTTATATTCAGTTGCAGACAAAAACACTCTGTCAACACACACAACACACTACTTCAAATTACACCTGGAGCTGAGGAGAGCATATTCACAAAAGAGATCATGGATAAGCTCTATATCACCATTTGGAGACCCTTGCTGCTAAATTTCATTTTCCTGCAGATGCACAATCTTTTTAATCAAAGTGTTATTTTATATATTTTTTGTTCTTTGTGCACAGTTCCTTGGACAGTTCTTTAGAAAAATGCTGCATATAAGAGTTGTTTATTGGCACATGCACAGTGTCTGTTTGCACAAATGAAATGCAGCATTTCTGCCATGTTTAATATGATTTCTTTTGGATTTCACTGAAAGTGTCTCTGTCATCATCTGCATCTGTGGGTGCAAATATGCATTCATTTGCAGACTATGGGGAAATTCAGCTGAACTTTGTGCTATATGAAAAGTTACATTCAGAGTATTCACCTCAGTGTTCAGGTGTATGTAATGAAGTGCTCTTTCAGTATGCAGTGCAGGCTGAGTGCAGGAGTGCCAGTTAAGGCACTCCTGCACTTAACTGGGACTCAATTAGGGATGCTTTTATGCAGCCTCCATGGGTACGAACGACCTATGAGACCCTGAGAATGGTGCAGAAAACCCTTTGGGAAGGATCTTTGTAGGGGCAATGCATAATTAGACTGCTCTATGAGCCCTTTTGTCTAGTCATGGTTTCATGCCATGTTCTCAAATGTCCTTAGTTATCATTTGTTGCTCTTCTTTATTCGCTCTCCTATTATTAGTTCTGTGTTTTCTCTTGTAAGTTGTAAGTATGACTTTTCAACAACCACAGTCCTCCAGCTTCTTGATTTCATTTGTCTTTGACATCAAAATACAAGAACAATTGATTCACACGTGTGTGTGTGTGTGTGTGTGTGTGTGTGTGTGTGTGTGTGTGTGTGTGTGTGTGTGTGTGTGTGTGTGTGTGTAGCTATTTGTGTAGCTACCTGGTCTGTTTGAGCAGATGTGGAGGGACCGGTCCGAGGACTTTCTCCATCATGGCCAGATGTTCTTTACTGTCATGGGTCTGAAACAAAACCAGCAGTTATAATACTGTGTGTGCGTGCACGTGTGTGTGTCTGTGTGTGTGTGTGTACCAGGAAGAGTGCGCGTCCTAGGTAAAACTCCATCATGACACAGCCCAGACTCCAAACGTCACATGACTGGTTCCAGCCCAGACCTGAAATGTAGATAACTGAGCTTAATTCTCTGAGTGTTCATGTAGGAGTGTGTGTGCATGTGTCAGTTGTTTGTGTACCAAGTATGACTTCTGGAGCTCGGTAGTAACGCGTTGAAACCAGGGATTCATGGGGTTCGTGGTCAAATGTGGCATTGCCAAAGTCCACAACCTTCACATCAAGACTCCTCAGCCTCTTCTCCTTACACTCCTGACATAAAAATGGACGCATACACACAAACAGGAACACACACACACACTCTCTAGTAAACATCCTTCATCACATAGCAAACCTTAAAATAAAACCATGACGTGATATTGCACTCTTACCAAGTCCTCATTATACTCCAGGTCATAGTCAGAGCGCACAAACAGGATGTTCTCTGGCTTCAGGTCTGTGTGGGTCAGTTTGTTACGGTGCAGAACTGCAAAACACACAAAAATACACAATACAATTGTGCATGAAATCAACAATTTTTTAAACTGAGCAACACAGTGTTCGACTGTCCCTGTAGAAGGCAAAAAAACCCTTTTTTTTAAATGAATCAGTAATTTTGCCTGTTTGTCAGCTACTGTTGATCAAAATAGTGGCAGACAAGCTAACAGGGTTACGCTTTGTTACACTACATTAGTTTTGATTTCTCTCCTAAAATGATGTAAAAACCCACAAACAATAAAAAAGTCTTTAGAAACTAAGAGATGTTTCAGTCCCAAGATTGCCAACGTAAACAGTCACCTACAACGCCCAGTCTCACAGAAGTAAACACCCGACTCACAGCACACAGCTTTGAAGATCTGGAAGGCCATGCGTCTAATCTGCTCCACGCTGAACGGCAGGAACTCATTCTGTCGGAGAAACTCAAAGATACTGAGGCCGAGCAGCTCGAACACGATGCAGACGTGGCCTTCATGCTCGAACCAGTCCAGCATCCTCACGCAGGCGCTGTCAGAAGACACGATAAATCACTTTAATAACGCAATCGCTGGAGATTAGAATGAGAAATGAATGCAAACAGCAATAACACAGCTATTCTTTCCTGCAGCCCATCAGTTAAACAAGAAGAAAAAAGATTTAACTGAATGCTGTCAAGGAAAAATGTAACCCCCTGGATTTCATGTAAGCTACACTTACAATCTGTTATCATCATCCAGGCGGTTGATTTCCTCCAGCACAGCGATCTCAGACCTCGCTACTTCACAGAAACACTCAATGTTCCTCACTATCTTCACAGCTACGTGCTCATCTCTGTTGAACAGACACACGACATGCAGAGGTGTATATGAGGTTTAAAGCTGATATGGACCTCTGAATGTTGAAAACAAAAAAAACATATAATCTCGAAGCACTAGAAATACCCATCAATTCCAAGGATTTTTCAGCATGCGTGCTTACTTCTCTCTGTCTATACACTTCACTACTTTTCCAAATGCTCCTTCTCCAAGTGCAGAGACAACTTCATCTGGAAAGGACAGACAGATATTTATTTGGATCACCAGTGCAGTCCAGAGCAGAGCACTTTTAAAACACTCTAAAACACACTTCCTGCAGCTTCTGACTTGTCACAAACACATTTGAAAAGTCAACTAGTCGCTTTCCTTTCATTCTTCTTCCACAGCCAGACGATTGTGTGATGCTTCCAAATTATGGCATAAGGTTCAGTTCAAGTTTAATCACAAACCATTTGGTTAATTTTCAGTAATGCATTCCAGCAAATTAAAAAGTGAAAGGTTTAGCATCCTGGACTAAGTGCCTGAGAGTACATTTATTGTACAAAAGAGGAATTGAATTAAATAATAAGCCAGTTCCTCTGTACCAGTGAAAGTAGTCAGGTGATCACGTTAACAGGAAACTATTTCTAGAGTTGCTATTCTGGTGTCAGTTGCCCTTTTAGAAGAAAAAAAGCATAAGGGGAAAGGGGGGGGGGGAAATGTGATAAGTACATCTTTCTTTCATCACGAGGCCGATGTGATAGGCCAGGTGGCCCTCTTCATCATCCTCACAGCTCTTTCCCCTCTGACCCTCCTCCACTTCATCATCATTGGCGCTGCCAGCGTTGTCATCAGCCTGAGCGTTGGTTGTGTTTCAGTCAGATATATGGATAAGAAGCAAAAGAGAAAAACAGAGTGTCAATTTGAAAAATGTCCATTTTTTCATAGAATTTAATTCCAATAATGGGATAGTTTGAAATCATAAAAGACTCAGTTCTGTCCTTTTTTATATATTAAGATAAAATCATAGAAGTGTTGAGAAGCCATTAGATTATATAAGAAATGTCTAGCAAGCTAAAGTTTTCCAAACAGCAATTTAATTGCCGATGTTCTGGGATGTGTTCCCATTCAAAATAAGACGAAAGTTCAACTACAAAAATATATTTTATATACAGATCCTATTTCATCGACTGAATCACAGTGGATTATTTGGGGTAATCATATTACACAAGACCCTGCTGTTGCCATATTAGATGATGCTCCTAGTTTTGATGGGTTACTCATTCACACCTGTTATTTTTCATCTGAATTAGCAACAAATAATATAATGTAATGCACTGTATATAATGTAATTAATTAACTAATGTTAATGTACTTAACAATAAGGAAAAAAAGCCTCAGGCAAACTTAGGGGGACTGAGCAGAAAGAAGATTATCCAACCAAGTTATGAGTTTCTGAGGTGGTGCGGTGGATGCACTGGTTGAAACTTCCAGTCTTTGTATCCGTTTGTAGATCAGGTTTGGAGTCATCGCCATCTACCAAAGGACAGAGAGAGAAAGACTTCAAAACAGTTCCAGGAAACACAGACAATAATTAACCTGTATGAGGATCACAGTAACAGATATTATTAAAGGCCAAAACCTAAGAGGAAATAGCGTTACCTCTCCAGTACTCGGAGTTGTCATCCTTTCTGCCCATTGCAGTGTTATCAACACTCTACCTGACTCAGGCCTCTTCTCCACACTCTGGTAGTGTCTGCAAATGTAAGGAGAACTTATTTTCAAAAAAGGTTTTGTGAAAGCTTTAAAAAGCAAAAAGGACATTTCGCATTTAGCTTCACAGACTAAGGAGTGAATCGCACACTTTAGCATTAAACTTTACACACACGTGTGAGGCAGCGTTATCGTACTAGAATTTAGGAATGACAGGTGCCAAACAAACCGGTACAAACATTATCGATACAAATATAGAAATTCTTTACTGGCACATTATCAGCATTTTAAGCTTAGGATCTTTTACTCTTACATGAGGCCAGTACAAATTCCCACGAGGCAGTGGGAATGTAATCTTGCACTCATGTAATATATATGTTATTTATGTATATCTATATTCATGATTTTATGAACTGTTTTTATTTATGTAAAATGGTTAACGGCAGCAGTGGAAACTTGAGTGATGTAGCTTTTATTAAAAAACCAAAAATCTCTGGTACTTTGAATAGACTACTTTGTTCGTGAATATAGATTAACATTTATATCACCAAAGTAGCGAACAACATTAAAAATGCTTTCCATGAGTAGAATATAACACAGACAACATGCTTTTCTGTGCTGGTAAACATAAAGTGCTTCTAAAAATAGTCAGGAGCATTATAATTTACTGTTGCTGCACCTGAATGAGAAATTTCAGTGAAGTGGAGAAACTCTTCTCTGTTTTTTGGAATAATATAGTTGCTCTCCGTGCTATACCTCATATTCTTAACTTTAAGAACATGAGGTATAGCACACAGTCTCAAGGGTTTTGGTTCTTTATCACTGACCTTTTAGAAAACCCTATATTAGGATGTTCTGTGCAGAAGGTGAAGTTAGGGATGTGTAGGTAGCATGATAGCATAATGGTCCATGGGAGATTGTGACCAGCTGTTTAAACATATAAACTGAAAGACAAATCCTTCATGCTTGTCAAAATATGCAGTTTCTTAGTCAACTAAGAGTAGTAGAAGCCCCAAGCTTATTCAGTCACTCAGAATAAGTGAAACTTCTAATAGTCAAAACTACTGCAGTGTGTTTTTGAACTGCGTCATGAAATAACTGCATTTTGGTTTCGCATATGAGACGTTGAGGAGTTTTGCTCTTGAGGGGCTTTTAGGTGTTCCTTTGCAGGGTTCTCTTCCTCCCTCCTGAGACATAGATCTGTCTCTCTGTGCCCGTCTGGGTCGGCTGTCTCTGATCGACTGTAAATCAGCAGTAAGGATGGCTCACTCTCACTGACAACATGTAGGACCGTTGTCACTCACTTAAGAATATCCAACACTCACTCACCAGCCACTGCCAGGAGCACAGAGTACGCCACTCCTAATTACTGATAGGCAGAATAAGAAACCAATACAGCTGAAGGATAGGGCCCAGTAAAAGTGCAGCCACCAAGACATGATCTATTTAAAACATGCTGGTTTACATAAAGGCAATGCCAGTCATTTGTGCCTGTAGTCATCTGTATAGGGATTGATTATTTTTGGCTAGGCAGTGATTTTATTATTACCCAATTGCTTATTTTCTCTAACAAAACTAATTTAACTCTATTTTTGGACATGAAAAACAAAATCTTCTTCTTAGAAGATCTTCTCTTACTGCTCCAAACAAAATTCACTGCCTAAATTTTAAATCTAGAACAAAGTACAAGGTGTTCCTGATCGGATGTGCTGACAGTGTGGGTCTTGTTTTAGCCATATGCCACATTTTTACAAGCTAGGAAAGGATTTCAAATTATATTGCGCACATTTTGATGTTAAAAAATTTGGACAATAACTTAACCCTGACCGAATATGGTTAACACCTGACTGATGTTAGGAGGTCAACCATGGAGGCCTCAGACTGACAACACCGTTGGGTTATGAGGTGCAAATAACACTTCTTGAAACACAATAACTTCCTAACAAAACACAATGGCAAAATATTTTTTTAAAAGCTTTTTTGTTTTTGAGTTATTATCTTGAAGTGTTCTAGTGCAAATACAAACTGGGGAAAGGAAATGCTGTTTGGATTAAAATCAGGTCAGAGTTATGGTACCTTGTTACTGTAAGTAAAAGGGAAGCTACTTCCTTCAGGAATGATTAAAAGAAACAGCTGTTGACTGGATATAAATCAGGAGGCAGTCAGCAGTCTGAAGATTTAAGATCTCTGCAGAGGGCTGCTTTGTGACATCAGCCTGCTTTCTTCTTTACTTCTAATAACAATTTCATAACCTCAAGAGTCTTTGTCATTTGAAAATTACCATAAAATGCTCTCTGGACAACTGCTGAAACAGCCAAAGTTGCTAAAGTTGACTTTTACTGTGTTCCTTTAAGTTCTATTCCTTTGTACCCTTTTTCTATATTACGTAATAGGATAAATTTCAATCTGGATGGTTGAGATAGGTGAGTGACTGCTTTAATTGGAGGGGATTATTTAGTTCAGTTCAGTTGTAGTTTAACAGGTCATCTGATACAGCTGAAAATACACTTAGATGAAATCTAACAACAGCTCTAACTGTGCTCTGAAAGCTGTCCAGACCACAGAGCTCCAACAATCAGCACTGTGTCTGCTAACACACTGCTGCTGTGTACAGTCCATGCATGCGACACACTAAGAATACTGCAGGACAGAATGAGATTCTGTCTTTTCACACCACAGGTTAAATAAAGCAGCAAAGTGAAATGTCACAACACCATGGCTATGAAAAAAATAAATAAAAATTCTGGTTGGCTGGTTAGCTTATTATTGTGCGTCATATAGAGTATTGCTAAAATGCTGGATGTTTATATTAAATGTGAACTAAGCTTCAAATAATGAAAAAAGCTCAGACTTACATTGGCTCTAAATGCTCCTTCCAGACTGATTATTATTATCATTATCATTATTATTATTATCATTATTGGCTCTGTAAGCACAGGAAACCCACCCCCCTTCAAATCTGTTGTTTACAAAGAGCATCCAATCAGAATGAAGCTGGCTTATCTTAAAGGGGGTAAAAGGATAAACCATTCCAATGCCCAGTATAAGATACAAAAGGATTATTATTAACTGCAACTCATGCCGAGTTACTTCAGCAGAGTTCAGGAATAACTACATGTAAACAAGTTCAAATTCCAGTGTAACTGTGAAGAACCACATCTTACCTGGGTGCTAAGTACCAATGTACTGCTTCACTTATTCCAAGTTAAAAATAAAACCACTGCATCCAACTCTGTAAGTTATATTGATGTTTTTTTTTCTGTGCATTTATCCTTTTCACAGTAGTGGACATAGTTCTTATAATTTTCATTTTAAACATTTGGTGCACGGTTCATATTTTTTACTTGCATTGCAGCCTACTGCATATCTCCATCATTTTATAAACAGAAAATCTTTTATAGATTATTTTTATATTTTAAAAGTTGGTATTTTAAAATTTTTTTGCTTTTTTTTTTCACCCCACGCCCCCATTGGATGTTTGTCACTGAAGCAATAAGAAAAATTCCTCGACTGTACAAACTCATTTAGCTATAAAAGTAACAATTTAAGAAAAAAAATCAAATCGAAATAAAATATAATAATATATATCATATAATAAGAACCATACATTATTGTTTGAAGTCAATAATAAACTACTTTAAAAAGCAACATTTGTAACAATTTGCAAAACAGTTAACTGGTTACAACAGATTTTGCAGTGTTTAGTGATAGTGATCTATCTGCTTACCTGTATTTGGAATTGAAGCTGTGGAGTCTTCTGCTTCTCTTCTATCTGCTTTTTGGGCTCTTGCAGGTCTGTTCAAGCAACTTATCGTCCTCTTCTTTAGCTTCCTTGGGCCACTATTCCACGCCCCACCAAAGCAACACAACCACTTGTTGCCACATGGCATAGCTGCCAAAGAAGGAATGGGAAAAATGGCGTCCGTGGTGCAATAAAATATTATGTCCTTCAGGAAACCAAGCCATGGACATTCCGGTGTACTTCAAGGCAGTAAAATCCTCTGCCAGCTGTAATGAAAAAGTACACGGGGGCTGCTCCTGCTTCGACCCTTGGCCTCACCCCGTAAAGGCTCCTCTTTCATCCTTCAGGAGAAAACATAGTGTACTGTGTCTGAAACTGTGGATACAGGATGATGCAGGACATTAGGTGATGTACTCTATGAATGACATGGGGCACACGATCCACCAGCAAATCATACATAACTGTGGTTCCATGTAAGCACAGTGCCACATTAAGGCTTGGATCCACAAAACGTAAGCTATTACTCACTGATACTGTTTTAGAGCAGTATCTTTTATTTTCCGATCTTTAAATTAAATGTTGCAAAGCTAATATAACATAACAAATAATAATAATAATAATAAAGTCTAAATACAGCAAATAACAACAAAACATGTTGAAATGTAAGCATAGAACCAGAGTTATGTTTGATAACTACTACTTCGTGAGGTTAAAGTTTTCTCTTGAACACTTAACTTTTGTTGGTATGTGCTGACAAACCCAGAAACATGAAAACTGGTTATTCATTCTTCTTGGGATGCTTTATGAGTAAAGAGTTTGTTTTTGGTTCATTTGACAAATTATCATAGATGAAGGACTAAAGGGGATGACATGCATCCAAAATCAAAATGTGGAATAATACCACTGGTTTAATACAAAGACCTACTTAGAGTTCCCAGAAAGTCTAGAACTAATGTTATTATATTGTCAATCTCACTGCTAAATTAGTTGCTAACAGGTTTGTTCTGCTGTATCAGATTGAATTTAGTTTACAGCCTACATAGCTCTGCACTAAAGTGTGAGTGTGATATTCAGTCATCTCTGAATCTTAGAATCTCTGGTCTGATTTAAACCTCTCAACCTTTTAAAAACCCAAACCCCGTCACAGTTCTTGCATATGGTGTTGCTCAGAGTTCATTTCTAGGCCCATAGTTGATTCAGAGGGATCATAGAAGGATCACCTTTTTTCACTGCTTCACAGATGACTGTTCATAAATGCGCTAATTTAAATAAATCCTGTAGTGTTGATCATCCTGGGTCAAAAAGAAATTAACAGCGTACATAATCAAATGAAGGAAAAACCAACTGATGCTTAAACATTAGTAGTTAAAATTTATGTTTGGCTGTTAAAATATCTTAAGTTTTACAACTAAATTTTAGAACGACACAAATACTCCTCTAAATATGGTCTAAATGCGGTCTTTTCAATTAGCTGCAAATGTTCAGGGTTTGTTCAATGATGTCAATGCTGGATTTGTCCAGATGAGCTCCATTTTATTACCTCCTGTGATAGAAATGTTGAAATTCCTTTAAAAACGTCAAAAAAAGCTGCAGCTGCTACTTGTACACATCCAGTTTCACTTAAAAGCAGCTTTATTTACATTTAACACAATGTATACATAAATATTGTAGTCCAAAATATATTTAAATCAGTCTTGTTTATTTGATTCACAGTTTAAGATAAGATAAGATTTAATGAAACCTGATAAAAAACGTATTTAATTGGGTAAGAGGACATGAAAGCGCACTGTTGCATCACTTTGATACTGTTTCACGCCCACCACTACTTAGATTTCTTTTCAAAAACATTCAAAGTAAAGATATCCGCACCTTTAACAACTGGCATTCTTCAAATTCTGAGACAAGAACATGACCGGAGGCTCACCTAAAGAGCTTATTGAAAACGATCTCATGGAAAAAGTGAGCGTCAGAAGTCATTCGAGGAACAGATGGAGAGAGGAAAGGAAGGCTTCTTGACATGGAATAAGAGGTTTTACTTGGCACACATGGAAAATCTGAGGCACTGGAAAGCTGCGTTAGTAGCTCGAGTAAACTGAACTTGAGAACAAACGCTAAAACTATTGGCCTTGACTTTTAACTGCATTGTGTGACAGAGTAATCAGTGAATGACAGGATTGCTGTATATATACACTGCAGCTGATGAGTACTCGAATGGGGACAGGTGTGCAGTTCAGAGCCTAAAACGAGCTGAAGGAGCCACGCCCACAGACAGACAGAAGGGGAAACGGAGACGTTTGTCGTGCCAAAGTAGGTATCCCCGACAGAATTTGTTTCCCCTGTGCTGGGAGCACGCAGGAAGTACTGATGTTTTCATTTTGTGAAAAAGTGAAAAATTAGTATCATTACATTACCATTCAGTTAGAGGGTTACAACAGAAAATTATATATTTATTCCCCAGGGGGTATCAGATGGGATTATTTTAATAAACCATAAACATTTTGGCTAATAACTATTTTTATTCTCCTGTAACTTTACTATATAAAGAGCTAAATCCTCCAAAGTTTCAGGAGTAATGCGTCATAATAAGAAGTGTTTGTGAACGAAAAATCAGCAATGTGGGATACTGTTTGTCCGTGATTTACACAGGGGGAACAAATTGTGGCAGGATCAGCCTGATATTATTTGTATCCCACTATAACTTTGTTGTATAAAGAGCTAACATCTCAAAAATGTCAGGAGTAGTTAGTCATTATAAGAAGTGTTTGTAAACTAAAAATCAACAATGTGGGATACTGTTTGTCCGTGATTTGGACAGTCCAGCGTATGCTCACGACGCAAGGGGAAACAAATTCTGTCGGGGATACCTAGTTTGCCACGACACCGGCAATAAGTCTGACTCGTTCCCGGTGGGTGATGGGCTCCGCCAGGGCTGCCCTTTGTCACCGATTCTGTTCATAATTTTTATGGACAGGATTTCTAGGCGCAGCCAAGTGGCGGAGGGCTTTCACTTCGGTGGCCTCAGAATCTCGTCTCTGCTTTTCACGGATGATGTGGTTCTGTTGGCTTCATCGGGTGAGGGCCTCCAGCTCGCACTGGAACGGTTTGCAGCTGAGTGTGAAGCAGCGGGAATGAGGATTAGCACCTCCAAATCTGAGGCCATGGTTCTCAGCCGGAAAAGGGTGGAGTGCCCACTCCGGGTCGGGGATGAGTTCCTGCCCCAAGTGGAGGAGTTCAAGTATCTCGGGGTCTATGTAGATAACTAGGAAAAGTGAAAACTTCATGGTTCTACTAATGTATAGAGAGGAAGAAATTATTTTAGGACTCTAACAAATACTATAATAATACATATGCTTTATGGTTGCCTCTACTTTAAACTTTAAATGGTTTCAGGAAAACTTATACTAACCCTAGTTTAAGCCTCAGACCTTCCTGGTTGACGCTAACAAAAGCTAATGTTAGCCTCTTATTTGGGCTGCTAAAGTAAAGGCTTTTAGCTAGCTGACCAGCATAGATTAATTTGGCGATTAACAAACTAGAGTGGTAATATTATTGAAAGTTTATTTTCACCTCAGCACATTTATCATTATGTCCATTCTGTAGCACATAGAAATGTTTAATTAATATTTGCAAATAGACACATTTTCCTTGTAACTGTATCTTTACTCCAAGATTTGTTGAAAATGTAATTTATGTAACGCTGAGCAGCATTTCAAGTATGTTGAATATTTTTGTACTTGTGCTAATGTGATTGTGCTAATATGATTAAATAATAATAATTATAACTAAATAAATAAATAATAACTATATCTTGATTGAAGTATAATATAAGCACAGTGCTGGTGTGCAGGGGTGTTATATGCCTTGTGGGGGATGCTGTCATATTATAAACTGTAATGTCTGTATCAAGCTTTTAGGCTAATATATGCAGAGATATATGTGTCTTTCTTAAAAATTCAAGTCCTTAGAGATTATTTGAGAAGTGGATCAACACCTATCACTAATTGAACCACTCTAAAACCTGCAGTGGAAAAATGTTCCTTATTTAGTCTGTGAACACACACTTTGGTTTTCCAGGTCAGAGAAATGGCCAAGAAAATCTGGTGATGATCGAGCTGGTCTCAGGAAATGAAGAAAAAGCCTGATCACCTTCTCTACAAATACAAGGTGAGTTTAATGTTGTGGTTGTTTAGTTTTTCAAGGTATGTATCTTAATTTATTTATAAACTGCTTATGTTGCAACAGCATGTTATTTGTATGCAACTCTACGTGTATTATAATCCTTTGTATTTTTATTCATTTTTTAGCTTAAACATAAACAACAGCAACAAAAAACAACTTTTTAAAATGTCTTTTTGTTTCTCTTTTTTTCCTCTGAATAAGTTCCTGTATGAACTGAACAACTCAGAAAATCTAAGAAAAAGCTTATTTGTGTATTTTATTTAAAGCTCAGATGGAACTTGATGGACTAAGATGCAGGCTGCATTCAGGACTTTCTCACACTGGCATATGAAGTCGTACCAAGAGAAAGTGTGCACACACAACGTGTCACTTTGTGCTTGCTCTTCCTCTACCCTCTGGTGTCACTTTGTAATCACTTGTCTTATTATGGTCTTATTTGTTGCAGTTTAGGGTCTGTGCACATAAGCAGAGGTTTTTGCTTGGGAAGTAACTGTGACCTCGTTTTCAGAGGCTTCTCTAACATTTAGTGGTTGTGCAAATATGTACTTTTTCCTCTACTTAAAGTTAAACAGCTAAGACAATTTGAAAACAAACAAAAAACAAAAAAAGGTGTGCATTGAGGATTTTGAACTATGCTGTTTAAGTGTTGTCACTGCTGAGGATTTGTGGACACAGATGATCTTTTTTCACTTAGCCGCTGTTTACAGTTTGTCTTCATCCGGACAAGCGCTTATTATTGTACTTTGCCCCTCACTGTCTTTCATCTGTGTTCGGAGTCTGCATGCAGAACATGCACAAGCATGCATATAGTTTTTTGCATTTTTTCTTGCACCTAGAGTCAAGTTCTGGGGCTGTCTCTGTCTCTTTTGGGACCACTTTTTTTTTCTCTTAGTGAAGGGGATGTCCTGGCAAAACGTCAGTTCTACACCTGCCGACTGCGAGCACATTGATGATGTTCTCAACAAAATTACAAATCGTTTCTGTGGTGGCTTAATCTGCGTGACCTGATAGAAACTGCTGCCACTGCTCCTGTGTAACACTGCAATTCGTCTAGGAATAGCCTCATATCATTTGCTGTGACTTCACTCCTGACATTTTCAGGATTACTCTTAGATGTTTTATTTCCCATTGTGTTTTAATCTGTATTTGTTTCCTGATCATTTACTCTCTCTTTGTTAAAGATAGTGTTTGAAAATCCGATCATTGATATAGGTGTTCCACTGTAAACTTTAAACTTCTTTAAATAGACTCTGGTGTGGCGTCAACAGTCAACAAATCTTGACTCAAAGTTTGTTATATTGTAAGGTAAAGACCCCACAGAGTTGATCCAGGACAAATGTTCACAAAAATTCACTTTGTTGATGAAGTAAATGCAATTCAGTAATCAAAAGTGAGTGGCTATAACTGACTACATGTGTATACTGTATCATGAGTGGACAGACATGGATGAAAACCACACCATAACTGTTTGGCTGAGGCAAAATAACCACAAGGCAGTGATTCTAACTTAAAGGTACTCTGGATATTATTAAATGTAAACATATCGTTAAATATTACATTTTTTGTTTGTCAGGTGTTCTGTTTGAATAAAACACTTTGGAGCCACTTGAATGAATGTATATAAACACGTTTACATTTGGGCAAACTGATTTCAAGGAAATAAAAATGCTCAAATTTGAAAGTTTGTGAGTCTGTCATTATATTTTAGTATAGTTTTTGAGTTGAGGAGAGTGAAGAATAGTTAACATTAATTGTACCAATGTTATTGTGTACTAAGCACAGATTAATGTAAAAGGTTTTAATTTACAAAATTTTGCGCAAGTGGTGTATTAGGTTGTAATTGTATAGAAATATAGGATATAAAGAAGTACATTTAATGAGTTACAGTGAAAAGAAGTGCCTGAGAATGGTATATAAACAGAACTTTCAATTTTTCTATTAAAGGAAAATATCAGTTAGTGATACAGAAAATTTAGTTTTCTGTTTGTTTTAGCTGAAGGAAATGTCCATAAATAGTACAGAGAGTATACTGTAAATCTACAGAATTTTCCGTTTTATCATTTATGGAAAAGTCTGTCAACTGCCACAAAAAAAACAAAATAAAAATTTTTCTACTGAACTCTTTATTACAGTGTATAATTTATCAGTTTCTGTTTTTTCCTTCATCCTAAAGACTTGTCGTTCATTCAGGTGTGCAGACATTTTTAACCTGATATTTTAGTCACCTGAATCTGACATTTCTTTTATATTTAGAACTTAGTTTGAGTTCCAAAATCCTATTTTATCTTAAAATTTGGACTTTTTCATTGTATATTCTTCTCTTTTTAGCCAATAATCAGGCTTTAAACTTTATTGAAGTTTTTTTTAGGAATATCCTTTACAGAACAACAAGTTCCGAAATGTCAATTCAATTCTTTAAAACATAAAGTCCTCAGTAGATAATTTAACATATTTCCTGAATAACATGAACAGTTTTCATTTACAATTTAACAACAGAACCAGTATATAAATAGTCTGTGTGCTATATTGTATTGTTCTTTATAGTATCAACCCACTGGACAGTTTATGTGATTGATATGTGTGTGTGATTAGAGGTTGCTGGACTAAGGAGATCAATTCTTTTTTTCTTTTTTTTCAGAAAAAGAAGACAACGAGCTCCTGGTTAGCAATATTTCCACGCATGTGATTCATTACAGACATGCAGTCATAGTGAGGACGTGACACATTTAATTTAGTGCAGAGCACAGACACACTCTCTCTCTCTCACTCACTCACACACACACACACACACACACACACACACACCACTTTCTAATGAAGAGTGTCCTTTTCACTGCCAGATGTATTGACAGACAGATGTGAAAGCTCTCAGCTGTGATTAGAATATAGTCAATCAGTCACACAAACCAGCAGAGTTACAGTACGGCACGAGCAGACAGACACGGATACAACTGTGTGTCGCAAACTGGGAATTTTGTGTTTGTTATTGTGTTTTTTTATTTTTCTTACTTAAGGCTGCTTGTTGTCTCAGAAAAAGTGAGGAAGTGATTCAACAGGGCTAAAAAGCTTTAGGCGTGATGGCTGTTGGAGATTGTTTGGCTTTCAAACAGGTAGTGCTCGACTGCGTTATCTGGCAGCATCTGAACATGTTAACATTATGGTTGCTTTTAGGTTGGGGACATAAATCTTACTAGACTGCATCTAGAACCATTTACAGATCAATTTTATAATGCCATTAACCTTTGTATACTGTTCATATTTGTTCATGAATCTAGTTCAGGTGAGTTGTGACCCAGGCCAATCATAATAAGTCATTTTGAATCATAGATTGATTTAGAATGTAAAAATAGCTCGTCTGACATCAGTAAACAATTGTTAAAGTCTAATTAATGTTTCCAAGAGCATCGAGAGCGTGTTTTTTAGGATTTACAACTCTTATTTTCAGTGATAAATGTGTATTTTCACACATCATTTTACCTAAAACATGAAAAACTAACTGCCATAATGACTTTAAAGTAGTTTTTTAAAAGCGAAAAGGGAAGAACTTTCTGGAACTGTTCTGTTTTATTATATAACCACCACAATCATTAGACACTGTCTTCACTGCTGTATTATAAAGACAGTCCTCGTAAGTACAATCTAGAATTATCAATATTAGTTTGCTTTTTGCAAACTAGTCTGTACATTTAATGCGGTGTTCGGAAACCTTGCATGTGTGGGACTTGCACATCTGTTTCCCACACTCACTGAAATGGCAGCACATTAGTGGATCTAAAATCCATCTGAACTTAGGCCTGGAACAGCCCCAGGGGAAAGTAAAGATTTTATTCACATTTTGGATACTTTTAGGAAAAATCATCAAATTTCAGGATAAAAGAATGACACTTAAGGTATTTTTAGTGCTGTCAAATGTTATAACAGGTCAAAGTTTGCCTGAAAATTATGAATAAAATAATAAAATAAAATAAACTGGTCCACCTACACATCACTACAGCATCATTTCAACAGGAGCCCCTGGCCCTACAGCTGAGACACTCTCATACAGATTCTGTGTAACATTAGATCTGTCCAAATGTTGGATGGTTTACATTCGGTCATTCATATGACCACAAGAGGGCCCCTTTATACCTGTGGCTGTTCAGCCCCCTTCAAAATTGACCACTCCTTTTTTGTTTTTGTTCTCGTGGGGTCAAGCTTGACTGTAAAGTTCACATGTCCACATTCTTTTGATGTATTAACCTTTAGGCAGACAACTGTTTATTTGATTCCTTGTATTGAAAAAGGCTCCAGGAGTACACTGTACATTATATCCTACATCAGGCCAATGAAGCTTATTGAATTGGACTGTATTGCGAGAGAGGCTCCTCATACTTTAATGGAGTTCAAAAGTTGACTGGACCGGACAGCCTCTCTTACTTTAATGTCTGCTTGAATCATGGTACCAGTGTGTGTGTGTGTGTGTGTGTGTGTGTGTGTGTGTGTGTGCGCGCTCTCTGCAGCAGGCCATACTTCAGCAGCAGCAGAATTTGAGCCAGATCATCTCTCTCTCTCCATTTCTCTGTCTCTCTCTCTCTCACCATCAGCTGTGATTACTTTGGTAAAACAGCACTGCGTCGCAGTGAACCAATTTTCCTAATGCACAGCCTTCACGCACACGCAGAGACTATGGTTATTGATGAGGTAAATGGGGAGGGGGCCAAGTGGGGGCATACAGACTGCTGGGAAATTAAGAGACAGAGAGAGAGAGAGA
Organism: Maylandia zebra; assembly: GCF_041146795.1. Lineage (NCBI taxonomy): Eukaryota > Metazoa > Chordata > Actinopteri > Cichliformes > Cichlidae > Maylandia > Maylandia zebra. The sequence continues at coordinate 29,887,252 of NC_135176.1, read as the reverse complement.
GAGAGAGAGAGAGGGATAGTGGGAATGAGACAGAAGGACAAGCTGGATGGGGACAAAGGGAGGGACAACGAGAGATACAGATAGAAAGGGATGGAGAGGAGGAAGAAGAAGGAAAGGGCTGGCAATGACGTGGACATTAAGATGTGTAGACTGTAACTGGAGCGAGACTGCAAGATAACGAGCAGATAAAGCAAAGGACGTGAAGAGGGAGACGAGGAAGGATGCAGGAATAAGTATTAAGATTGTGTCTTTCCAAATAGAAGATGGAGTAGTTTGATTCTCTGGTAGGAGGGACTGAAAATGGGGAGGGGGATAGATGGTTTTACTTTTTAACTTCTGAAAGAAAATATACAATTAAAAAGAAATGCAAAGGGAGAGACGGGTGGAAATCATACTGATCCGTTGATAGTCATCGTGAGATACAGGAAGTAAAGTGAGACGTTTCACTCCTGGAGGTAGTGATGAGTTCATGGGTGTCTGAGGAAAAGGAAAAATGAAGACTGGACGTCTTGGGCTCTGGATATAGAGAAATCTGCTGGGGTAATGGCTGACATTACCCCAGAAGTTCTGCAGGGAGAAAACAGCTATTTGAAGAAGCTTCATTAACAAGCAACTTGGAACATTTGGAAGGTTGTGCTTGCTATGCATCTTTTCATTTGTGTTCACAGAGCAGAGATGGCTGAAAAAATGTTGCCAAAAATTGTGATTGTTTTTTGTTTAGGTAGCCACAACCTAAAATCAACACAAGGTGCTCAAGCCCAATGAAGATTTTCAAAGGAAGAAGGGAAAACTATTTTAAGAAGAGCATGAGAGATGAGCTGTCTGCTTGCAGAGGTGGGAAAGAGTGCAGTATACTGGAACTTCCCTTTGCTTAATGTCCAGTAGTATCCACTAGAAATCTAATTTAACATGACAACTTTAAAGAAAAACAGACTCCCTCCAGGAACCTCCCATAATGTGTTTGTCCAGCAAATCCCAAAGCTGAAATCTTGTACCGAAAGAGGCTCTGTAACCATGAGATATCATTCCATTTGAAGTTAAAATCTCACACCCCTCATCTACGAGAAACCTCTCCTTTAGACACATGTCTGTTTACAGATAGGAACAGCAGCTTTACAAGATTCTTTGTCGAAATTTTTGTCAATCAAGGCCAAGTTGAGGTTTCCAGGAGTTTAATATCCCTCTGGATCTCGTGCTTTGGTTTAAACTTCCTTTTAAGGCATTTGACGTTACAATATCCACCAAGAAATCATCTTCAAGAGGAACTGAATCATTTGGATCCTGTATTTAAGGTTTGATATCCACTTGGACTTCTTTTCAAGAAATGTGTGATTGTCTTTACATTTAAGAAGGAAGCTCTTTGTAAAAAACAATTCAAATGACATATAGTATTAAGCTTCTGTCACTATCAGGATCACTTTTTTATGTACATTTGATACAGTATTCATCAAGAAATTGAGGTCAATTCTTCATCAAATGCATCTCTGCAAGAGTTTTCACTAAAAAAAGACCAAAGTCTATACAACAACATGTGTTTTGTGGTCTTTGTCCACCAACAATGTCTATTTCTGAAGTTTTTTTTTGAACAAGTATGAGCTCTTTATGGTGTGCCAAGAAGTTCAAAACTACTCTACTAACTAAAACTGGGTAGTAATAGAAGAGGAAAACAAGAAGACACAAGAAAGAAAAAAATTCTCTGAAACTTCCCAAGAAAGCTTCCTGCTGGGATCTGGAATTTCATATTAAAAATATTTCTACCAGAACTTCTCTTTAAGCAGTATTATCCACCAAGAATCTAAAGTTTACCTTCACCCAAGGACATTTCCAAGATTGTGTATGTCATGGTCCACGTCCATCCAGAAATACCCCCCATAAAGGTTTTTCCAACTCCTTTTGAGCTACCAAGATGTTCAAAACCAGACTGAAATCCTGCTAGATGAAACTGGGTGCTGATAGGAGGAGGAAGCGTAAGTGCAACGACAGCAAAATTAGAAGAATCTTGTTTTGTATGTTTGTTTTTTCATTTTTATGCAACTGCACTCTCCGAAATGCTCACATTCAGTTACTAGTCTTCAAAAAAAATTCCTCATTGCCGTGTGAAGTTTGCGCTTCGCAGGAGTGCTGCAGCATGGGACTCAGCTGCTTCAAGTCCTGGAAGCATGACAGTACGGGCCACAAAGGTAAGACACACCAACACACACACCATCGCTAATCTCTCCCAAACTCCAGCTGTGTGAGTTAGTGTGTGTTGCCCTTGAGTGACACTTGTTAAATGCTGAGTCAGGGTCTTCAGATTCAGGTGACTGTGTGTGTGTGTGTGTGTGTGTTTTAGTGTGCTTCAGACATATGTGTCTGTGTGTTTCATGTGACTTTGAGGAGTACAGACAGTGGAGCATGAAAGGATGAAAGGATGAGAGGAGAGAGGAAAGCGTCAAGAGTCAGTGATTAAAGTGGGGAGATGTCTCTGTGTCCTGATGCTGGTTATATCAGAAGGTTAATGCATATTTGAATGGATGTGACACTGCGGTATATATATAGATACAACAGTGCTGCTTTGCTGAAGTCCAGCTTACACAGGATTACTATTCTAAAAATACAACAATGCCACAATAGAAAATATAGAATTTCCTCAAAACAAAATTGTGTTCATCATTATAACTATAAATTAAATTACTAAAAGAAGATCTGTAGACGTGGTTGAGATAGCCTGCTGAAGTTCAAAATGTGGAAGCAACTTGGAACTTGGCATGGATGTCAATGCCAGACAGGCTGGTCTGAGTATTTCAGAAACTGCTGATCTTCTGGGATTTTTCTGCACAAGCCTGTCTGTAGGGTTTAAAGGGAACTGCCTAAAAAAAGACAAACTATCCAGTGAGCAGTTCTTTGGGTGAAAATGCCTTGTTGATGCAGAAATCAGAGGGAAATGACTGTTTCAAGGTGATAGGAAGACGACAGTAAGTCAAATAACAATTCATTACAACCAAACTTTGAAGTTAAGCTCAGCTAAGAACAGACACCTGGAGCTACAGTTTGCAGGGACTGACCAAATTCAGCAGCTTTGATTTCTGCTGTGACCTTTGGAATTGTAGCATCAGACTGTGATGTAAGTCACATGAAAGCATGGATCCATCCTGATATTTTCTTTGCACACTTTGGGTCCCTTAGGACCAACTGAGCATCACTTAACTGCCACAGCCTAGCTGAGTATTGTTGCTGCTTAAGCCCATTCCTTTATGACCACAGTGTACCCATCTTCTAATGGCTGATGCTTCTAGCAGGATAACACACCGTGTCACAAAGCTCACTGTACTCAAATGTCCTCCACAGTCACCAAATCTCAATCCAGTAGAGCACATTTGAGCTCATCATGGCATCAGCTGCATGAATTTTATCACATCAACATGGACCAAAACCTCAGAGGAATGTTTCCAGCACCTTATTGAATCTGTGCCACAAAGAATAATCGTAATCCAGTAAGACAGGCTGCTGCAACCCCACACTCTACCACAGAAGCTCCGCCCTCCTGCTGCTCCAGTGTGTGTTCATGATGGGCAGCCAATCATAAGAAAGCTTAAAGGGAAGAGAAGGAAAAGAGATAAAACAGTTTGATTCAGGAAGTCGATGCACAGTGAGGCTGCTCCAAGGCCCTGTATAAAATATATGAGGATTATTGTCAACTGTGAATAAAGCAATGAAGGTTTAGTAAAGAGCACATAGAAGCAACTAGGTTTTTTGTGTCCAAGCCAAATCAGACTTTAAAGGTTTTACTCATCAAGTGTGGAGAGGTCTAATGTTAGTATGACAAAGTCTGTCATTTGAGGCAACATGAGGCATAAACAGGAGATCAATCTATGTGGCAAACAATCAAGGAGCATCAATAGAACCGTCCAGCAGTCACACACAAGGAAATAAAAAAAGTGGGGAATCCAGGAAGACCTGAATTACTTTACTACAGTGAATACAAGATGATCTGCCATCCGAGGAAAAGACATCCGTGGGTAAATACACTGAGGAGACCAATGACTAACTGGGCGCAGGTGTGACAGCCTAAACCCAGCTGAAACTAATGAGGAGGGGCGAACGATAACAGAATAAAACAGAACACTTTCAAGTAAAATGACATCAACCCAATATCACACCATTATTCTGCTTTTACAAGTGATAATCATTAAACGGCATAAGAGAAGTGCAATAAAGTTGTTTTTTTAAATTATGATCTGATGTTTTATAAAAGTACTATGAGGATAGGTAATAATATCTGGATTTATTATAACAAGTCCAGACTTGACCTGAGTAAGCTCCTTAACATCTCCCCATTTGTGTGTTTGTAGGTAACAGAGATGTGTTGGCCAGCCCAGGCTCCTATTTCTTTTTATCCAACAGCGCCGGTCAGGGTGACGAGTGGCTGAAGAGCCTTAACAAGGGTGTCTGGATCCCTTTCACGGGTACATATATTCATTGGCTTTATTTCTCATTCTTCACTGGTACACAGCTTAAAAATATCCTGCTTTCATTTGGTTTTGCTCGATATATATGAAGGGTATCTGAGATTAAGGATTGAGATGTGTTGTTATACAAACACAACACTTTGGCGCTGTAAGCATCCCAGATACAGTTCATGCATGCATCCCTGCCTCCTCTTGCTCATGTTGTCAAATTGACTCTATGCGACTAGAGCTATGTGATGTGCAAGGTCACCTACAAGTCTTACCTAACACTGTAAAGTCTTATTATTGTTTATGATTTGAAGACTCTTCAGAGAGAGCACTCAGTAAATCTTTCCCTCTTGCAGGGGTCTTTGGTCAGCGCCTGGAGGAAACGGTGCTGTATGAGCGGCGTTATGGGGTGCGTTTGGTTCCTCTGGTGGTGGAGCAATGCGTGACCTTCATTCGAGAGCGAGGTCTGCATGAAGTGGGCTTGTTTCGCCAGCCTGGACGGGCCAGTTTAGTCAAAGAGCTGCAGGAGGCTTTCGATTCAGGAGAGAGGCCATCCTTCGATAGGTAAAGTTCCTCTCTGAATGTTCCCTTTGCTTTTCTTCTGATCTGCTCTCTTAAGATAAAACGTTTTATCTGCAGTAACACAGACGTCCACACGGTGGCATCACTGCTGAAGCTCTACCTCAGACAGCTGCCTGAACCGCTGGTTCCTTACAGCCACTACCAGGACTTCCTGCTCTGTGGCCAAAAGCTGTCAAGTGACCGCACACTGGTAACTGCACACTGCACCATCAAGCAGTTTGTTTGATTAAAAGCAGCTTCGCCCCTCTGGAAATCTGCACTCTTATTTTAGCCTTCAGTGGTTTAACATGTCACCTTGATGCATTGCTCTCCTTTTTCTTTTAGGGTTTGAGGGAGTTAAGAATTCTTCTTCATGAGTTACCAGTTGCAAACTTCAACCTGCTCAACTTTATCTGCCAGTAAGACCACCCCTTAATAATAATAATAGTAAAGTAAGAATAATAGTCAAACCGAATGAGTGTTTTTTTGATTAGTCTTGTCATGGGTACTGGAAATGTGTGTGTGTTTGTGCAGGTTTCTGACTGAGGTCCACAGTTACTCCTGCACCAACAAGATGAGTGTCCAGAATTTGGCCACCGTGTTTGGACCAAACATCCTCCGAGCCAAAGCTGAAGACCCACAAAGCATCGTGGGAGGTAAACAGGACATGAACACTTGTGCCATCTATAGATTTTATTTTAAAGGCAGACACAGCCTCCAAGTCTGAAAAGAGAGTAAATGCAGAAATGCCATAAACCGTCATGATTTTTATTGGCCACAAGGGGGTGACTCTACTACTCATGTCATGGGTATGACCTTGATGATTGACCTGAAGATGAGTTTCTCACTAGTCACTTATTTCAGATATTCTTTAGTACAGCATGAAGCTCATTTTTAAAAGTTATGGTCCCATATTTAGAGTTAAATGGATGATAAAGCAGGGTAAGCTTTAGGGTGTGTCTTCTTTGTGACTGACAAGCAGAGATGGGCAGTAACGCGTTACTTTTTTCAAGTAATGAGTAAAGTAAGGGATTACTATTGCAAAAACGGTAATTAGATTACCGCTACTTTCCCGTAGGAACGCTGCATTACTGCGTTACTAAAACCGTGATTTTTTTTTTTGCAAGAATGTCTCATGACAGTGACGTAAGCAAGTGCGACGTTCGTGACAACAGCTGTGTGCAGATCAACAATGGATAATATATCGAGTGCAGCGTTTAAAGCGTGGAAGTACTGACCTTACTTTAAGTTTGATTCCATAAAAAGTGACAAAAACGTTAGTGTCCGTTGTGCGTGGGAAGAAAACTTCTTTTTACAGCGAAAAACCCCCTAAACTTCCAAGCAAGCACCGAGTGCGCAACTACGTAATGGGAAATGCACAGAGAAACTCGCGGATTCGTCCACTTACCGCTGCGGCACACCTGCACCAGGGTAAACCTCCGCCTACCCCACTCCTGGTTTACAGGTGAAAATAGAGCAACAGTACCACTGAGTCTTTGATTTTATTTATTTTCTGCTGTGTTTTACTTGCATCTATTTGAAAGAGTGAGTGTAAACACAAAAAAATATTTTATTTTATGTGCTGGATTGGGCAGAAAATAGATTTACATATTAAACAAATTTCTTCCAGTCAGAGAATGTTGCATATAATTAAATTTTTGCTTGATGCATAAAGTTAAAAGATTAAAACTAATAAAACAAGTTTTAAAAAAGGAGACTTTTCCATTTGATTACATTTTGTATGATGGATTATGCAGAAAAAGTAGAATTGAGCCGAAAGATCTATCGCTTTATCACCTCTTCAGGTTGTAAATCGTGTTTTTAAAAAGTAACTAAGTAATTAATTACTTTTGAAAATAAGTAATCAGTAAAGTAATGGGATTACTTTTTTGGGGAAGTAATCAGTAATTAGTTACTGATTACTTTTTTCAAGTAACTTGACCAACACTGCTGACAAGTCACTTTCAAAACACCAAAAAGCCAGAATATACACTGTGGAGTAGCTTTAATAAATATCTTTATAAATATCTATATATATTGTATTGTGTGTATTTTTATGTATTCCTCTCATTGATACATAGCTATTTTGATCGATACTTTTGATAGCTCTTTTAATTACTAGTATTTTTGTGTGTATGTGAGTTTTTAAGCCACTTTTATCAGTTGCCGTTGGTTGATAGTCACCAAAATAAATGTTGTTGAATCTTTCTACAATCACAAATAAAGAATCTTAACATTAATCTTAATATGTACGGTATGCCAAGGTTTAAATGATGATGTCATCGTTTAGAAGTGTAATTCACAAATTAGTCAGCTGCATGACTCCCTGTTTGCTTAGCTGTGATGCTATTATGCTCCATGTGCTGCAGCCAGTGCTTCTTTCTTTCTTAAGTTAATATTAGAACACAGTGAGCAGCATACACACCCGACTAGCCTGATATAATAGTGGTCATCTGATTGGTCTGACTGCAGTGAATTTTCTAAGGTTGTGAACACAAGCAGCGAGGTCTAATGAGAATATCTGTCTGTGCTCTAGGTGCAGCGCTGGTCCAGGTGTTAATGTTAGAGCTGATCACAGAACACGAGTCTCTGTTTGCAAAAATTTCTCCACCCATCTATGCCCGCCCAACTAGAAGTTCACATGGATCTCCAAGCGCTCTGAAGCAGCCTCATCTCCACCCGTTTCCCTGCCCTCGCCAGCTGTCTTTGCCTCTCATAGCGGAGCGTTTCAGGGAGACGGGACAGCCTGCTGCAGACGCAGAGAGCTCCAGGTAAAACTGACCTGCTCTAACAACTTCACCATCAGCTAACAATCGCAATGTGGAAACCTCACAACTCAAAACTTACACTGTCTCTGGGTGCTCTGGGTACCAAGTCAGTACTCACAAATAGGTCCTAATGTAAGGATTAGTAATATGTCGATAGACACAAATTTTAATGACAGAAGACATCTAGGGAGAAGCTACACCACAAAAACAAAGGCCAGGGAAGAGGAAAAACACACACACACACACTCATACACACACAAGGCATTACTCAAGGACAACATTTACACAGAGGGCGAAGGACTGACACTTCCCACGAATGGAAAACAGATGACACCACTGGCCGAGTGAGAGGAGAAAACACAATTTACAGGGAGGAGGAAGAGATAGGACAAAGCTCAGAGGGAGAAAGGAGCAAGACACAATTCACTTAGCAAAGAAAAATATGAGGACACATTTCAGATACAGAAGATACAGGAGGATGGAGAGAAGGGCGGAGCTCACACAGACCCAAAGAGGTAAAATAGAGAAAGGCAGGGCTGTGACTGTCAGACAACAAATGGCAGCTAAGAGAGGACATGAATCTCCAGATCCAAATCTAAAAGGTCTGGAATGAGACAACAACAAACAAACAAGAGACAGGTTTGTGCACAGCTGTAAACAATAGAGATCATGGCCAACTCATGCTCACTGTCAACATGTCAACTTTGTCAGTAGCCACTGGCCTCAGATTGTGACGCGCTGGGTATTTCAGCCTAAACCTAGCCAAACCAAAGTAGGAGCAACTTAAAGTGCAATAAATAGGTGTAAAGAGGGCTCAACAATTTGGCTTCTGGTTCTTTTTTGTGGAATTCTGTAGTTTTGTTGTTCCTTATTAAAATCAGTGCCTCAGAAAATGATGATATTTGGGTATACCTTGATTATTATTGTAGGGTCTCTAGCTTACAATATAAAGCATCTTGAGGTGGCTGTTGTTGTGATTTGGTGCTAAATAAATAAAATTAAATACAATTAAAATATGACGAGACCGGGTTTCTAACCAAGCATCAACTTATGATGTCTTGGGAATGAGAATATGTGGCTTCACCCACACCTCACCTGCTTGCCATAGGTACCTGTCCTCTTCTGTTTTCCTCCAGACTCTTCTATCTAAGCCTTGCTCATGTGCTTCCTGTGCAAGAGATGGATCCCAGATAATCATCCCCAGTCTTTGTGTCTATCCCAACAACCTGTTCTTCCTTCACATCTTTACTTGCATTCTTTCATTGTCACTTGATGTCATTAAAACTTTTAAAGTTTGCAAGAAAAATGATTTCAGCTGCAAGAATGTGCCTCAACTTCAAATTCTAACTTTTTGTTGTTGTTGTCTAGCTGTGCCTTCTCAGCTGCTGCCAAATCAGACTTGTCTTCCGGTCCGAAAAGGAATCTCGGACATCGCTACACCTCCTCCCACCCGGGGAACTGTTTCTACCCCACACCCTCCTCCAGTCAGCCCACTCAGCACCACTCTGACAGACATAACGTCGACTGTCACCAACATAACACTCACCAAATAGCACCCAGTGGAAATGTTCAAGCCTCTGAAACCAGCTTCCAGGTGCCAGAAAATTCTAAGCCCAGACCAGAGCTCATGGGCTGGACCAAAGTTTGGCCAGGCCCAGGAGAGGCCAGCTCTGCTTTCTGGAGCTCTGCTGGTGCTGAGGAAGAGGGTGCAGTGCCAGAAACAGCCAGTGGGGGCAGCAGTGAGGGTCAGGAGGAGAGCACCCCTTCCGCCTATGACAATCTGAGCAAAGTGTCTCTACACCCACCAATGATGGATGTCACTGATGGACATTTGAAAATGAACTCTTCCGGAGGCCACATTGGAACTGGTGAAGATGAGGCAGAGCTTGAAGAAGTGCAGCGCACGAGGGATTCCTCTTCATGGTCTTCCTGCGAGGTTTTACCATTGGATGAAAGCAGTGATGATGTCGGTGTAGTTAGTCCAGTCAGAAATGGAGGGTTGCCTTCAAATCAGGAAGCAGAGAAGGAAAACAGTGACAAAGACGATCATGAAGATAGCAACGAGGATGATGATGAAAACAGTGATAACGACCATGACGACCACACCCACCACCCAAACTCTCCAGCCTCGGGTTCAGTACGCAGTGGCAGCCCTCTTAGTACAGGCAGCTCAGATGTCTTCCTTCCCTCAGGTTCTCCTGATCTCCAGGGGGCTGAAGATCATCTACAACCCAGGGACACCCACTCACTCCTGGATGAGCTGCGGCAAAGGATGGCCCAGCAGAAGTCTGAGTACCAGACCAGGATACAGAGGTGAGACACCTTCAGTGTATTCAATTCAGTTTATCTATATAGTGCCAAATCATGTTGCCTGAAAGCACTTTAAGATGAAGAGCCAACAATAATGGAAATCACAACAATCAGACAACCACCTATGAGAAAGCACTCGTCGACAGTGGCAAGGAAAAACTCCCTTGTAACAGAATCAGCATAAATGATCCTATATAATGTGTGGCGTGCCACCAGTGTTTGCTTAAAGCCTTCACCACGTTTTATGGTGTCTCTGCAGGTTGGAGCGCTGCAATGACGTCCTTGAGAGGCAGGTTGCAGTCCTGCGGGCCAGCCTGGAGCAGCAGAAGCGCAGCCAAAGTGTTGCTGAAATCAAGATTCGCAAGATGGAGCGAGCCAAAGCAGACGCCGACCGCCGAAACACCAAACTGCAGAGAGACATGGAGCTGTTTTTCCAGATGTATGGAGATATCAGGAGAAGTGAAGAAGACAAAAAAGGGAGAGTAGGAGGGAGTATCTGAAGATGTGTATTGACAGATCTGGATAAGCCTGCAATGGAGGGCACTAAACAGTGTGAAAGGAGGAGGGGGAGAAAGACGCTCTCAGCATGGACGTCGACCTTCTCCAAGTTGAAAACGTCACAGATGACCCACACATCTGAGATGCTTGGATTACGATGTGTTATGACCACATGTCAGAGAATTCCAGCTTTGTTCACTTTTTGTGTCCATGTAGTAGAGGGAACACTAATGCTGGTCTTCTCTAAAACTATGCTTAGGTGGACTGCTCGATCTATCGCTGCCCAGTTACTCGACTTTCTTCTTGGATTTTCAGGCTGCTGCAGAGTCACAGATACACCTCAGAGATATTCTAACACGAGCTTCCTGACGTGGATTATGACCTGACATATGAGGAATATGTCAGGATATTCAGAAAGACAGAACTCAGGTGACCAGATCCCAACAAACAAATGTAGGACAAAGACTGTTTGTGTGGAACAATGTGGGACGCATAATCTAAAATTTTGATATTGATTTGACTTTCCCAGCGTTTCCTGCTGAGTAAACAGTAACCATAAAGAGAAGCTAAAGTGGTTTTTCAGTGATCATCTCTAGGTTGTTGTTGGCATGCATCCATAAACCACATAGATCTTTTTGAACAAGCTCACATGCACTTTCATATTTTTCATCCTACAAAATTAAAAAACCTTTCCCCAAAATGTCTTTCATCAAAGTGAGCCGGTATCAACTTTGTTGTCCTAAATGGAAAGACTGGTTTGAAATAACATTTGTTTCACAGGTCAAATCATCAGAGCAGTCTGGGTTACTTTGTAAAGATCTCTGAGTCAGGTGGACCAACACTGGCTGACAGACTGTTTTACGTCATGTACGGACTGGATGTGGTTAAACATGACTTCTGTTTTTTAGGGAACTAGACTGACACACGCTGCAGGAAATCTCTGAGGCTCGAGATGCACTGCAACAGAAGCAGAGGGGAAATGTTTTTCTTTCTACAGTGTAGTGTGCCAAATAACTTGAAGACTGCATGATGATGCATTTCCAAATAACAATAAAAAAAAAAACTTGTTAAAATAAAAACTTGATTTTTTTTTTCTTTGTTGCCCGTCAGTCAGCCACAGACTTTCTATAAAAGGAAGATGTAGCACTTCTTCAGAACTTTAAAGATGTCAACTGAAACAGAGTGGATGTTAACTGAACCTAAACCCAAACCTTAGATGGGTTACAAGTTGGCATCCTAACATCCACCAGCTAACAAAAAGCACCAACAACAGCTGTATATAAAAGACCGTAGTTGTTTCTGGATCTATAAAAATTAAGCTAAATTAAATTCATAGTTATAAAACCGGAGACCACTATAACTGTAAATGGATCTATAATTGCAATAAACACTGTTGTTGAGTGTATCGTCTCAATCAGGAGTTTAAAGTCTGCAAAATGTTCATTTTAGAAATTATGGTAACATTTAGAGCTTAAAAGCACGATAAAGCAGAATGTGGGAGATAAACAACTATTAAGTGATGTCACTGTGCGTATATAACTGTTTTTATTTTAGATATAAAATGAACAGATAAATGTAACTGTTCTGGCAGGAGGGTCCGTTTAAAATGTTTGACGAAACAGATTTTAAACACACACAATGAACACTTGACTCCTGTGTGGCTGATGAGAGTTTAACATTTATTCAGGAAATCCAGGAAAACTTCTTTGAACCATTAATTGGTAAAAAACAAAACAAAAAACCAAACAAACATTACTTCAGTCACTACTACAGAGTCACACGTACATACAGAGGAGGTTCGGTTCTGATGCTTCGGTCTGGAGGAAGATTCAAAGGGTCACACTTTAAACACAAAGCACTTGTGAACATAAAAATAACAGCAAAAAAACAAAAAAATAGCTACACATCTAACAACAGTGTGGCGTTTGCTTTTGTGTCCAGGGTTGTTCACACAGGACCAAAAGGAAACAACATGTGACTAAACACCACAGCAGAGTTACAGGTGGCAGATGACATGGACTTTGAACTTTCCACTTCATGAAATCGTCCACTGCTGTGTTACAAAACACGCCAAATCTATTCCCAACAAAGGGACCGTTTCCACTTCATAACAAGAGTGCATCATCAGTAACTCCAACCAGGATCTACCTTTTCATTTAGCGGTGGAACTACAGCGCCCAGTATTTTCTAAGAAGCATAGCATGCATCATCCTGCAGAGACTTTGCATATAACATCGATAATTACCAGTAAGCTAGCATTGTAGGACCACTAAGAGAAGTAAAATAAAACCTTGCATTACATTTACTTCCTTGTATATTAAGGCCTTTTAGAGATGAAGAACATTTGTTTGCACACTGTTGCAACTGGGGAGAACACCCCCCCCCAACAAAAAAAACTGCCAAAAGCAGAAAGAGCATCGGTGAAGGTTTCTGCAGGATGCTCACTGGGCACACATCAGCTAATAAGCACTAACTACAAACAGGAATTCTTCCCATCGTTTAGCTTTTCTTCCTAAATTTACTAAGATAGTTTTTTTCTCATACCCAAAAAGGGAATAAAATCTTTTGCAAAAGAGGAAGTGGAAAAAAAACAAGCAAACTTCAATCTATACATTAAATATCCCACAAAACAAAACAAAAACCATTTTCTGCAAAAGAAATAACTGGAACGTTTGAGGAGCCTGACAATTTTCCTGAGACAAAACTTGTTACAATATAATTAGAGAATCGTTGTCTGTTTATTTTGTCTGATACTGAACTGCACCCGAGAAATTTATTATTTATTCATCCCAAAATGGAAGAAAAATATTTTAGTGACAGGCAGAACATATCAGAGGAAGCTTTAGCATCGTTACCCTGGAGGGCTGCGTGACAGCAGAGGGTCTGGGGTTGAGTTAGAAGTTATGATGAGGATAAAGTGCGTTAGTATATGATACTTATAAACTTGGATCGCAACCATCTTCAGTTTCAGCTTCAGCTTCACCAACATAAGCTCCTCACTTCATTGTGGGGTGATTCATGCTGACCTGGTTGGTCAATGCGTTTGATTTTACATCCAAGAAACACTGAATATGCATCACGGTTTTCTTTTTTGTTTTTCAAATGTATATACCATGTTTGTTTTTAAATGGGAAAGATGGTGGACAGCACAGTGGTTATCTTAAGTGGTTAGAGCTGCTGTTAAAAGGTCCCATGAAATAGTTTAAGTTCCACAGTTGATATTTCAAAAATATTTACATAAAGCTGCTCACCCCCAAATCTATGGAGGAATGGGAAAAGTCATTACCAGCATAATTTCAGGTCAGAGACGTTTAAGCCTTTGGATAACGGGGGGGGGAAAGATCTAAATTGAAACATGATTGCAAGAGTTCTTCTCTGGCAGGTCAGATGATAATCAGTCAGTTAGTCAGATTTACTGGTTCACTTTTATTTTGAGGCAAAACCACAAGCTTGGATTAACTGACCAAAAACCAGATTATTACAGTAATTAAAGGTCAAACGTGATTAGGAGGTCTGTCTGTAAATTGTGATGTTTGACCGTCAGTTTGGGTGCTTAGCTTACAGCTCAGCCACCCTGCCACCTAAATTAGACTAAGTGGAGGTTTGTTTACAACGTTCTCCATCAAACTCCTGTGTGGCAAATAGTGTTGCACTTGCAGATCCAAGGCAGGTAACTTGGTGGGTTAAATTATGGCTTAACGACAGAAATTTATACAGGACTGTTTAGGCAGTGCAAAATCTGTTGGATTTATATTTGGAAGAGTAACCGGACCTCGTTAATAACCTAAATACGGTAACATTTGAAAAGATTTGGACTTAAAAAAAGAAAACAAGGAGAACTGGAATACACTGAACTAAGCACGAGGACGTCATCATTTCATGGGACCTGTGGTGTCTGTGCGTCAGGCAGCTTGCGTTCTCAGAAGCCGGAGGGCGTCAGGATGTTCATATCTCTCGGTTTGAGCTTGTGTGTTCGGGTTCCATGCCGCCGACCCTCCACCGTGGGAATCTCCATTGTTGGTGGAGACACCTTCTGAATGGAAGCGCTGTCGGCCAGTCGAGCCTGCGTCTTCATCACCTCCATCGGGGTCGGCTTCTGAGCGCCACGGTACGCCTGCAGAGCAAAGCCTGCTGGGAAAAAAAGATGATAATACAACTTGCAAGAGGCTCAGAAGGTGGTTGATATAAAGTGACAATATTTTTAAAAATTAAAAAATAAAAATCAATACATTTTAAACATTTTACAACATGTGTCCATAAATAACGGTTTCTTTTTAAATTATTATCTCTTTGAATTCATTGTCAGAGCCAATTAATAAAAATAAATAATTCCCATTATAACACAGACACACAACCCACACCACCAAAACCCCCAAAATAAAACAAACACACCCAAAACTACTTCTCCATCTTCAAGAAAACCCCCTCAGCCTAATTTAATCTCTTACCCCCCCCCCCCCCCCAAAAAAAACAAAAAATAACAATAGTAGTAATAATAATAATAATAATAAAGAATCTGATTCTCCCACCACACTATAAATATAAAGCAGCTGTCTGTTTTTTTGTTTTTTTTAACAAACTCTATAAAAGTTGTGAAATTCTGAAAGAAACGTCTTTTGAAAGAAAAAAAATTCTTTAAGCTGTAAAAAATCTCATTCACTCAGGTCCCTGCAAACATTACTTTTCTCGGGTTACCTACCGAAAGTCATCCTGGGAAGAAGATTTTAAAAGTCTCTGATTCAAACTGAACATCCCACATGTAAAGACCTAAACGCAGTTTCTCAAAAGTCATCGGTGAGCTGTAGTTTTATATCAATGCGATGAAGAAATCTCAGCTCGCCATTGCTAAAAGTCAATGACTGATCAGTCTCTCAGTGTTGTGAGCCCTGAATGTTGTTCAGTGTTTACTGTCAGTCTGAAGTTCATTCAATCACCCATTAACCCCACTCCTGGACTGAACTGGTCATATGGGCCTTTGTTCTTCCATAGTGAGGGGTTATTTTAGTTTCTTACCGCAGCGCTTCATGTTTGTACTCTTTATTTTGTTTATTGAATTGAACACGTCTCATGGGAATTCTGAGGAGAACCTTTTTCGAGTTTTGTTTACACAAGACAAGCAAACAGTCAAGTCATTTCCACAGGCTTCAAACTGAGGCTGTGCTGTTACCTGCAGTTGTGGAGTCTGATCCCAGGTCAGAGGTCGACTTATGGACAGGTGGTCGCGGTCCGAAGACACCCCATCGTTCCACTACACCTCCTCCTCCTCCTCCCCCGACGTCTACTCCAGCCATGTCCAAACTGCTGTTGGAGGAGGAGGCAATACTGAGCTCTGAACTCGAACTGCCGAACCAGCCTCTTCACAAACACACAAAGTGTAAACACGGTTAGGTTTTTAGCATTTATCACATTGTTGGGTTTAGATGGGCAGGCTGATAACCTGAGGACACTGAGTGTAAGTGTGTGGTTGTACCTGCGCTGTGATTTAGGGGAGCTGTGTGGTGTGTTGGATGGAGTGGAGTGGGCGGAGGAGCTCTGGCGCTCTTCCTTGGCCTCCATGCTCTGGATCTGGAGTTTCTACAATAGAAATAACAAAACACACTGTAAACCTTTGACCTCTGTGAAAATGTAACAGTTACTTTACTCACTTTGAAACAAACATGCTTCTTGCAGGGCAAATGCTTTTATTTGTATTGTATTTATTTTTATACCAGGGACAACACATAAATAACACTGCATTTAAACAAAAATGCAACCGACACAGTATATGTAGGACTTCTAGCCACAGCTAATTTGCAGACTATGACCCTGGTTAGGCTTTTTAAGGATTTGTAATAACAAGCAACTAAGGCAGAACACCCTGAAGCACGGGAAATTGAAGAGAAAGAGGAAGTGTTTGAAACAGCAGTTCCTCCAAAGGCAACGTCAGGTCATCATTGGATCCTTGCTAAATCCAGAATCAATATTTAAAATCCTCCTCCTCACATATAAGTACTTGAATAATCCTTCCCCATCTTATCTTAAAGACCTTGTAGTACAGCATCACTCCAACAGAGCACTTCTCTACAGTGTTTAAAAGTAGAATGGGAGGCAGAGCCTTCAGCTATTAGGCCTTCTATTCTGAGGAAACGGCTCCCAGTTTAATTTGGGAAACAAACACCGTCTCTACTTTTAAGATAAGGCTTTTGTTAAAGCATATAGTTGGGGCTGGATCCAGTGACCCTGAATCCTGTCTTAGTGACGCTGCAATAGGTCTAGGCTGAAAGAGGTTTCCCATGATGCACTTCACTCGCCTCTTTCACTCACTAAGTGTTTATACACCTCTCTGCATTTAATGATTAGTGATTATTAATTTCCACCTCACTCCTACAGTGTCACTTTTGTCCCGTCTTCCTCCCATCATTCCCAACTGGTCGTGGCAGATTGCTGCCACTCTCCGAGCTTGGTTCTGCAGGAGTTTTTTTCCTGTTAAAAGGGAGTTTTTCCTTCCCACTGTTGCCAACTGCTTGCTCATAGTGGGTTGTCTGATTGTTGAGGTTGTCCTCTCTGTTATTGTAACAATATAAAGCACCTTGAGGTGACTGTTGTTTTAATGTGGCATTATATATATATAAAAAAAAAAATTAAATAGAAGTTTCTTCCAAATATTATGGTCTCCTGCACGTGTGCACGCGCATTGGCTTCCTTTGTTAGTTTTCGGTTCCCTGCTGGGTATCATCTATGTGCAGTCTATTGTAATATCATTCTAAAAACAGCTGGAGCCCTTTGATAATAAACTCCCACTAAAACAGTAGAACTGGTGAGCCAAACAAGAATTAAATGATACAGCCTAAAACCAGTAACAACAGGTGCAGCAGCTTACTTCTGATGATCACGAATGGAGCATTGGATACGGCCATAAATGATTTTTTTTTGGTTTAATGCATATTTGCTGATGACTGGCACTGGTCTTTTCTCAGTGGGAATTTATGGATTCTGTTCCACATTGCACATTTAATTGGTGGAAACAGTTATGCGAGCAATCTCGTTAGCCATCAACCAGGTTGGTGGCATAAAGTAAAAATTCAATTCAAGGCTGATTTAGCAACCATGAGAAATAATCAGCTGCATTTTGGGTGCACACGGAATACACGTGTGTCTGACCTGGATTGTTTCGGGCACGCGATGGTGATGTCTCGTTTCCTCAGCAGTGAGGCCTTTGTGGGGTGTGTAGCCGGTGTCAGAGAGCCCTGCCGTCTGCTCAAACTTATATACGCTATCCTGAGTTTGCTCTGAAACAGAGAAAAGCAGTTTGATTCTAATGTGAATGCATTTTCATGCACAATTATTATAAATTCAAACAATGAGTAAACAAGCTACTTTGTACCAGAACTTTTTCTGTAAGTTTGCACATTTTCTTCTTCCAAATTAATCCTAAAGTATTTAATTAAATTACATTGTCTGTACCACTTCGTCCAGTCCATGATGTAAAATTATTTCTGCTATAGTATTTGATCAAACTTGTCAAGAACACTCACTCAGATAAATGCACCCTTAATACAGAATATCATCATTAACAGGAGTAACATACTGTTGATGAGAGAATTCATGATGATGGAAGAAGCCTTGGTTTTCACCACAGCTTGTGGTCTAGAGGCTCCAGTGTCCTGCGCTGCAGACTGACTCGCATCACTCTCATCCTCCTGGTGAGAAAACATCATCAGCACCCACGCACTGAAAATACGGGCAGTTTAATAGTAAAGCAGCGTGTGTCACCTCAGCCAGGTGTGTGAACTTCCTTTCGGGTATGATTGGTCGTTTCCACAGGTTGTTGATACTGATGTCATGAGGCGGTGTGGACATGGGGGCCTCCAGATTATCGTCATAGCTGATGGCACGCCGGGTCATTCCGACAGGAAGCTTCATCCCACCCATCCCAGATCCCTCGATGGCTGCAAACACAAAAAATAATCCCAATGGGGACTAAACACCAGCTCTCCCTCGTCTAGTGCAGTCTCCAAAATCATTCTGAGATGCGTTTTAGCAGGATTTCCCACATTCACTGCTTGAGATTGTGGTTCAATCTTCATATTGTGTCAGACTGTAGCCCTGAAGCTTACCTACAGGTTCATGACAATGCATGTCCCCTACATGGTCAGTTCAGACATAAGCTGACCTTTTACCTGCTCAGAACACGTCGTGTTAGACTGTGCAGTTGTGGAAACGCCACAGCTAATTATCTATCATGTACCCTGCCTTCTGCCCTCTCCACCATGCCTAAAACACATGGATTATTTAAAATACTATAAATATTGCTAAGGCAGAAAATCCTGCTGTGTGAGAAAAGACACCTGTGGATACACCCTGACCCAATTCTCCCAATCCCCCCCCCCAAAAAAACCCAAACAAAAAACAAACCCAAAAAACATGTTTGGTATATAAACCTTAGAACAGTGCGTATTTATAGGTTTTCTAATGTTTACATCATATTGATTGACTGTTGAGAAATATCTGCTACTGCTGGAAGTTCCAGTTTCAGGCAAATGTTGTGATAAGCATCTGTTTTGTTAATGTTCGTGTCAGGAACAATAATAAACCGTAGTACATACAGATATTAATAGTTGATGAACGTGTGTGATTCAGCGTGGGACTCACTATAAATGTGTTAACTTGAAATCTGCTCAGCTGCGTTTGGTGGGGAAGACAAAACAATGTGTGCAATCCTTTTATATGTGAACAGGAAAATGCTGAACTTTTTGCACATTAACATGCAACTGAGAATTAATCATACGGCATCCTGGCAGTTACCCTATTCACTTCATCCCAGTGATGTGAAATAAGTGGGGAAACTATTTTGGACCTACAGAAGTTACAGTCTATTACATCAATTTACTAATAAATCAGTATCTCAGTATATTTGTATATGTGTCTGTTCTTTGCCTACTTCGACAATCATTTAGCTTATCAGCTTCAGATAGAGAATGTGGTTGCCGAGGGGGGCTGAGCATGGTTGTTTGGATGAGCTGCTGTAAGCTGTTCTGTTACCAGAGATATCTGGAGAGCAACTGCTCAATGCACCACTCTGTGTGCAGGGCATTGACTCCCAAACTGTAGGGTGGGCGTGAAGCCACTGTGAGTGCCTTCATATGGACAATGAAGTGGAAAACATGGAAGTGAAACAAAGGCAAATTATTTGATCATTTTTTAATTCTCTCCCTGTAAGGATGAGAGATGCCAAAATTATGCAATTTTTCTCAGCAATATGCTGCAAAGACAAGCGTGCTGATTAGATATTCAACTTCATTTTATTCAATTAAGCATCTGTGAAGTATGGTTTGCTGCTACAAATCGAAGCTTAAAATATGCCACATTTCTCCCCAAGTTTCATTTATTCTGCATGACTCATTTATAAAAAATATCATGCTTTAAACTAAACTCTGTAGAAAAACAAAAACAACTCCTGATCTCTTAACCACAACTAAGAAACCATGACTGGCAACAGTCACATGCCAACAATTTGCATTGGGAGGAAAACTTGAACATATGCAAAAAATAAAATAATGAAACAAAGCTCAAAAACTGTATAAAGAGGAGAAAGTTACGAACGGGTTGTTAAAATGTAACTTTCAGGAGCAATGACGTCAGAAAGCCCGTCATTACCCGCAGCAATTTTCACACCTTAAAAAAAACGAA
This sequence comes from Maylandia zebra, assembly GCF_041146795.1. NCBI lineage: Eukaryota > Metazoa > Chordata > Actinopteri > Cichliformes > Cichlidae > Maylandia > Maylandia zebra. The sequence goes on along the minus strand of NC_135176.1, from coordinate 29,867,010 downwards.
AAAAACAAACAAAAACAAAACACTTTCGTAAACATAGTTAATGTTTGCAAAGAAAAGGTAAAAAAGGTATAAACTCAAATCCATGTCCTCTCTTAAACCTGACCTTGTTGAATTAAATCCACCTGACACTTTTGCACTTAAGCAACAACTGAAAATTAAATTTAAAAGCATAATTTAAAATATATAAAGTCTAAAAATATTAAGCCAGCACTGACTTTTTGTTTTGACCCGGACCCAAATGACAGTCTCCCGTGTTAAAAAGGGTCCATTCATCCACCGCAGCCTGCTCCTTACACTGCTTCTCTTTATATCAGCTCACCTGACTTCTGAAGGCAAAACTTCAGAAGAACGCCCCCCACCCCACAAACATCAACCATGTGTTAGAAAGCTTTTTCAAGTTTTCCTTTTGGTAAAAAGCCTCGAAGATAATCATCTGTAACATGTTAAAAAAATAAATAAATAAAAGGGTTGTGTCATCTGTGGACACAAAATATTGCATTACACACCCACAATTACCACTTGCGACACTAGTTTTAACGTTTTTAAGGTTATGACATCTCAACTATGTGGCTGGTATGATATGTAGCGCTGATCCTGGAACAATATTAATCATCCAGTTGCAGGAACAACACAAACATGGGGAAATCCAGTATGTCATACTGGCACCATGAGAACTAAACCATAAACCTAAATGTAAGGCTAAGGGTAAGTCCAAAAAAAAAAAAACTTTTAACTTTGTCTAACTGACAAATGGCTTCATTCATGTTGCTTGGACAAAGCTTGTTCAACCACCTTTCAAGCAGGAAAAAAATGATTCATGTAGCCAACAACTGCAGGTGTCCTCTTATCAAAACAGCAACTTCATGATTGCCTGCATGTTACACATCTAGAGGAAATATACTTGTAGCTAGAAGTATTAAAACAAGGCTTACACTCTTCCCAAACAGGCAACAATACAATGAAATAAAAGCCTTATTCAGATGCTTCTACATAGCTGCAAGCGCACTATTCTTTCTGCATACATGAACAGAATGGCCCAAATCTAACAATGGAAAACTAGTCCTGACTGAAATTTGAATACTCCTGTCATAGGAATTACTCACCTGGTAAATCTCCAGAACCAGACATGGTTGGAGTAAAGATGAGGAACAAGTTAGACCAGAATAGGACCTAAAAAAGAAGAAAGGAGATTCAACATGTGTTTTTTCCATAAATATTTACCCCCCTCTGATTAAAACAGCAACTCATAAACAAAGAGTAGAACAGTGGTTGACAGGCTCCTACCTTCCCGTTTTGCTGCACTGGTGTAAACTAGGTGGTTTGGTGGGTTTTGTTATGATGGTTGGTGAGACACACAGAAACGCCTCTGGCAATGCATTGTGGGAGAGCAGCAAGGCCAGCAGAGCAACTACAGAGACACCAGAGTTCAAAAGGTCAGCTGTGAGAAATTTCAGTTTGAAGGCAAACCCTTGTTACACTAAATTAAGAGAGGTTGAACATCCTTCGTCGAATACGACAACAATACTTTATGAAACTGTAATGTTGTAAAAAATGTATTTTAAGGCATGAAAGAGCGCAAAACCAACTATAATCTCAAAGTGAAAGAGAAACATCTAGTGCTACCGAGAAAGATAGTGAAATGAATGAGCACAGACCATTATCCTGTTCTGTAACACTGACATAGCCACCGCTTGCCTGCAGGATTATTCCAGAGGATGATTGCAGACAGGCTGCATTACATAATCCCTGCTGCAGCAGCAAGGTGCATGCAACACCGGTAATGACCACTTCAAAATAAAAGCTTAGATTTGAATCAGGCACACGCTGAAGGTTTCCTTAAACACATATTTCCTACCACATGGAACAAAAACATGCACGCCATACCCTCCAACACTGTAAACACGACGGCTGGGAGGATGCAGAGGTGACTGACTGGTGATCTTGGAAATAAACAAACTGCGACCTCTTCCGGGACAATTTCTCAAACTATCATGCAGAAATTTATCTGTCTAAGAATTTCAATCACAGGGTGAATTAAAAGAAGCTTAAAGCAGATATATGGAGAAATCGTCACAGGGTTAGCCGTAATAAAGGCCACTGCCCCTGCACACGCAGAACTCCACTGAGGAAATTCGTATTTTATAGTCTAATGTTTTAAAGGTAACCGCCCCATGCCTGTACAATTGCTTTTGGGATAACATATTATCATGATTTTAAATTCAGAAGCTAATGAGCCAATAGCATGCCATGAGATTCCTGCACGCCGATAATGTGCAGGTCAAAGAGAATAGATAGGTCTATAACAATTTAGCACAGCTTCACTAAAACTGGTGCAGTTTGGCACGTTTTAAACCTTCCCGAATTTGAGAGTGGTTGTTACATATTCACAAAAAGCCTAGCACTGAGTTTTTCACGTTTACAAAACAAACCAAAACCTGCCGCATAGTTCAGTTATTTATTTTCTGAGTGGAGTCTGGCGGAACGAGATAGCGGAACCAGTCTGAGCTGGACAAAAAGACACAAAACAGCTGACGACTGACGGTATTTTAAAACGGTTTTATCAGCAAAGTTAGCATTGCTTTGTTTGCCTTTTCTTACCGGAGGTAATGACGGCTTCAAAGTGACGATTGAAATATGGATGACCCTCCAATGTCGACCAGCGCGCGAAGAGAACAACAGACTTGTTGGGTAGCAGCCATTATTGGGTTCGATAAATAACAGCCGCTTCCTTGACGGTTCCCTTTGCTTGTTCTCGCGCATTCTCATCTCATCGCGAGAATTGGCCATCACACGTGTGCCTTTCCGTACTTGAGAGGACACTGTCACAGTCATTGGGTGTAACGCAGTACCTGTAACAGTACCGGTAACTACAAATAAAAACAATTTCTACTTCAAAAATCTTTTTTTTCTTTGTTATGTTTTATTAAAATAACCTCTTATATTTAAATATTAGATCATGATCTAATATTTAATAATAAACTTTTTTTTAATATATTATCTCTAACAAATTAACGCCAATGCAATTGTGATTAAAAAAAAAAATAGCAAGAAAAAATAAAAATAGATGCAGCTTACTGGTAAGTTGTTATGGTGAGCTATTTTTAGAACAGGCCCGTGGGCGACTCATGTGGTCCTTGCGGGCGACCTGGTGCCCGCGGGCACCGTGTTGGTGACCCCTGATGTAAATGTTAATAAAAACACAGCTAATGAGTAAAAAATTGTTACAAAACTAATAATACTGCAAACACTTCTACACTCTGCCTTTGGTCAAATATAATTTTACAGCCGTGCTGAACATTTTATGCAACCAATTTCACATAAACAAAAACTAAGCAACATCTTATTGTCATGAGTTTATATATACTCACTGATTTACTAAAACCTGTGCTTACATTTGAACTTACATTATGTGTAATTGTTTTAGTTGTTCAGTGTTTGTCTGTAACATAAGTGAGTGTTTGTCTCCGCCTAGCGGCTGACTTGCATCATTTTAATGTCTAACTTCACTGGCTACCTGCATTTTCTTCAGGTACAGCCTATATAAAGTCCAACCTGACATACAACACATTAATGAAGGGAGAACACCTCTTCAGCATTTAGCACAGGTGTACAGGTAAAGTGTTTGGCGGTGTTGGAGGAGCATGCAGCACACATTCCCCGCACAGCCAAGATCAGGGCGTGGTGGTAACTCGTTTATTACAGGTTACAAACTATGTGGCCATTGAGACGAAGCGCAGTCAGTTTGAACTTTGTAGGTCGTGAGCAGCGTTTTCGCCCTGCGCCCTCCCACTTTGTGGCGCGCACACCAGGATTTGCATACAGAGGAGTAGAGCGCCCGCCTCCCTCAAGAGTTTGGTTTTCCTTTCCAAGCAGTACGTTTCTGACCAGACTTTGCTCGGCAGAGGTGGAAGTTAAACTCGGGTGGATCGACTCCTCCGCCCAGCCAGCGCTGACAGACCTGCTCTGTTTTATCCCGCTGTGCGTTTTCCCCACTTCAGCTGTCGCTCCGTCGGTTTTGTGACGTTCTGGGCCGATCCATCAAGATGTCTCAGATGAACAAGAAAACGATCACGACGACGACCAGCTTCAGGAATCTACAGGCCTCTCCGGAGCCGATGGTTACAAGGCTTGTCTCCCCCAGCCCTGTGTTCTCCGGGAGCTCCGTGTCGTCGGTGACACCGATGTCTCAGGTGTCTCAGGTGTCCGCGGTGCCGTACGCGGTAAACGGCGCAAGCTATGGGACGTTGCGGTACCTGGTCCCTGTGCAGCAGCAGCAGCAGCAGCAGTCCTTCGTCCTGATGCAGCAGCCTATGATGCAGCAGCCTGTGATGCAGCAGGTGGTGTCCCCGATGTACCTGCAGAATATGCAACAGCTGAGCATCAGCAACCAAAACGACTACATGTACCAGGATCTCAGCATGACAGAGGTGAGGTCATGCGCGCATTCAACCAGTATTCCCCCCACAACTCTTATTATTTAGTCAGTTCAAAAGTCTAAGAAATACTGGGAGTCAAACCAAAAAAGGAATATGGTTTACTGACAGCAACTAAGAATGAAGATTTCTTAAGATATGTTATTTGCAATACCCACAATAATCACCCACATTAAACTCTTCTTTGTTGGTGTGATGCAAAACACCACAGAGAGTTTCCAAAACATGAGATCCTTGCAGAAGCTTCATTAGAAATCAGATATCTTCAGGCAGCACTTTCAGGGATTTCTTTTTAATATAAAAATTACTTTTTTCCACCACTGCTTTTATATTACTTGTGTTTGTTTTCCATGTGTGTTTGAAATTAATCATCTGACATTTTAATGATCACTAAATAACTCATTATTGGTTAACACAACAAAACACACCTTTCAACTTTTCATGTATTTTGAAATGTATTTTCTTTGGACGCCTGGAATGTAAATGTGTCTCTAAAGCACATTCGGTTATCTTCTGTTATTTACATTAGATATAAATAAACTAGACATTTTTCATACTGTTATACTGTTATATGTTTGCATTTCCCCCAAAATAATTTATTTAACACAGTACAGTGGGCTACGTACTGACTGATTTCACTCACTAAAACTAAGCGTTTTACCCATTAGAGATAAAAACACAAGCATAAAATGCTAAATATGAGTATCAGTACAGATTTGGTGGTTTTGATGCAATCTACTAGATCTTGTGTTGGTGTAAATCAGTTTCTGCTCACACATGGCTGTTAAGCATCTTTAGATGGGTGATTGGTTTAAGTTGCAGTCAGCTATCAGAGCAGGGAGGCTGCTGTGTGCAGATAGTATGGGTCAGCCATCAGGAAAGCATTAGCCATGTAAGCATGTTCCTAATATGGCATCAGCTTCTCATTTCTCTCACTGTGCTGTAAATTTTCTCAAGGCTGAGGTGATGTTTGTGCAGTTGAAGACACTTTTTCTGATTTGCTGGCATGAAGGAGGAATTTATATTTTTACTATGTAAATATAAAATTGAGCCTTTCCCATTTAATACGGACGATCGTGGCTCAAAGAGTTGGCAGTTTGTCTTGTAACCGGAAGGTTGCGGGTTCGAGCCCCGGCTCGGACAGTCTCGGTCACCTATCACCTACTGGTGATGGCCAGAGGGGTCGATATGGCAGCCTCTGTCAGTCTGCCCCAGGGCAGCTGTGGCTACAACTGTAGCTTGCCTCCACCAGTGCGAGAGTGAATGAATAGTGGAATTGTAAAGCGCCTCGAGGGCCCTGAAAAGCGCTATATAAATGCAATCCATTATACTGCATATTAGTGATGGGAATTCTGGCTCTTTCGGCTTGGCTCACTAAAAAGAGCCGGCTCTAAGGGTCGTTTCGTTCGCGACCGACACATCACTACTGCATATGCTATTTTTTTTAAGTGGGGTTTAGCAGAGTGAAAATATGTCATGTGTATCGCTTCATTAGATTAAAAACAATATGCAGAGTAAAGTAAATATCCAGAATAAAGCCAGAAATCATTTAGTTGAAAATTCTTTAACATTATTTTATGTCTTTAAAGAAATGCATGAGTACATAAATACTTACTTGTATTACAGCAAGAACTTCTGTTAATTATATACAAACACAGAGAGCACAACCAATCGTTCACATTGAAGCTACACATGGAGGTCGTCGTACCGTGTCTGCAAAACATCTTCTAGAAGGGGGCTAGTAGACTTGTTGAATAACTGTTAGTAGTTGAGGTGGGGGTCTTTTCTTTAGATTTAGATACTCTGATTACAGTATTTAGTTTCCTTAACTGATTACCCAGTAAATTATTGCTGTGCTGAAAAGGCAGATAATGTATGACCCAGATGTTCAGGCTTCAGGCTCCTATTAATGCTCAGGTAAAGGCACTTTTTTCTGCTCTTAGCTCTTTATGAGGTCAGTTAGAAAGGAAAATAGTCATCTCAGGCACATGACTCTGGCTGTGAGAACAGCAGCACCATCCACTTGTAGTTAAAATCATCAGTTTGTAAGGTGAAGCCAATTAGAAGAAGCCACGGGCTAACTGATGAATAACTTTAATGGTGAAGTATACAAAGCTACTATAGTAGAGGTAAGAATAAAGTGCTTTAAATGTCTTGCATTATCTCCCCACATTTATTCAAGGATTAAGGAACTTTTGCCAGCTTGGCTCATTGCCAGTAAAACAAACAGCCTAGAGCTCGGTCGCTGGCAAAATACGATATGGCATCATTAGCAGTACGTCCTCATGATCACTACCAAGTGTGCTCTAGGTCTCTTGAGTTTTGCCACCTGAGTACACTCAGCCTGAGCTCCGATTTCTCTGAATCTTAATCTTCCTTGATCATTTGTTGATTTACGAGACACCGGTGTGGTCCTCCAATTCCCAAAGTCTTGCCAGCGAACATTTCCCTGCTCCAGTAATTGCTTCCTGAATATGTTGGCCTCTGTGCCTGCAATGGTTTACACAAGGTTTCTGCTGCAGGCTGAAAACATTTGAATTATATCAGCTTTCTACATTTTTATCTGCCTCTTTAATGATGATTTTATTTCATATATCTAGCGTCAAGTGCAGCAGAATTGAAAAACTTCCTCTGCGTCTTTTTTTACTTTGGCTACTTACAATTTCAGGCTCATTCTGCTGCTTAAGCCACTGCATTGAAAGCTAAGTGCTCACACCGTGTGTGATAAAGAAGTGCTGCCACACCCCGTCTGACTGCTGAGGCGGCACGCCCTGACTTTTGAAGACTCATTTATTGTTCCACCTGATGGGATCTACATCTGCTCAAGTAGACTCTGGTGATCGAGTGTTTAACTTCGTCTTTCGTTTTTTTAATTATTGAAGGAGCTGAAGCTGATTTGTTGTGCCAGTAACTTACAGGACTTTCACTTTAGAAAAAGCTGCCATGCTCTATAGTTAGCTCTTAATGACTGGAGGCTGTGCATGTAGTATAGTAATGTAGTAGTACTACATGCTGTATTTGACCGTTTATCATTTTTATGTTACTCTTGGCACTCGTTTGCATTGTTTATAGTTCAAGTAATCATCAAAGGTGTTTGTTAACCCTTTATTGACCAAGATTCATAAAGGCCTCAAATACCTATTTTTTATCTTGGCTATAAAATTGTAAAAAGATTAAAATCTCATCATTCAGGAAAGTAAGGGAATAGAAGCAGACATAGTAAATCTAGGCAGAGGGGATTCGTTCTGTCTGTGTTCAGACAACAATACCTTCTGAATGTCTTGCGCTGTCATTATACACTGATTATTCCCATACAGCCTTCTTTCTTAAACTGTTTAATTTTGTCTCTGTTGGAAACGGTAATGAAGTTGCAGTCATTTAAAGAGGACTTGTAAAATGGGCTTGCTAGCAGGCCCATGGTAGATAAAGGGTTAAACATCATTTTTGAAACAGTTCGTTGTCCAGACGTCTCACTTTAATAGGACTGACTGATTAGGAATGGGAATTCGAGTAACTTACAAGAGCATCCTGGAGAATTGCACACAACATATCACAATTCAATGCCTCAGTGGGCAAGAAAGGAAAAAATAAGAGCCACAAAGTAGGGATTCTCATGGGTAAAGCATGTTTCATTTAAAATACAACATCTGGCGCTGGTGTATTGGTGTACCGATTTGTTTTCTGATTTTTAAAGCATTGCAAAACTTTTAATTGGCGTGTGCATCCGTGTATACTTTTATTATCAATAGATTCATGGGGAAAAATAGCTGAGCATTTCAGATTTCTACTGTGTCTTAGCTGCAAACCTCATGACCCATGGACCGCTTTTTGTCTAATTCACAGCTTGTTTGCCTCATTGGAATGTATTTTGATTTTTACTGGCTCGGATTCAATTTTTGGTTTTGTTAATGCCTTCAGAGTGAAAAAAAAACAAGTGTCAACAATTCTCACAATGTCAGGAAGCCCTTTTTTAAAATTTCTAAAGCATACAAGGCTAAAGCAGCTGTATTCAAATTTCTGGCATGTTGTTGCTGGGCAGACGCCCTCAAATGGGAAATAATAAGCTTTCTAATTTTTCCAAGTTGCACTTAACTTCCCAATGAGCTCCATTTATTTTGCACTGTTATTTATTAGTGCTCTGAACTGGATATCCTGAAGGTCATGATACAAAATCACAAATTCAGATTTATTTAAACACACTGTATGTTGGACATAGAGTTTGTATACCATGTAATTATTTATTTGAAGAGTACAAGGAAGAACCTGGGAAACGAATAAGTAAAATGGGGTTGAGTGTTGTAGGACAGTGAGGCCATGTTTGGGTCTAACAGAGCAAGATTCATGTTACTAACGGGCCTCAGCTTCTGACTGCTCTGATGGCTCAGTTTCAGATTCAGTTTTTTCTACTAGTGGATTCATATTGCATCACAGAGTGGTGCAGCTTGTTTCAAACAGGGCTTCTCAAAGCCCAGTATAAGATAAATGATGATTATTTTGATGGGGTTCAATGGGTTTTATGGGTGTCCCAAGGACTGAGGTCTCTTGTAGTTCTCTTTATGTCTGACAGTCTCTTCTTTCTTCTCTCCCTCTTTTGCCAACTGTTTCAGAGCACCAGCAGGAAGTCTTCATCTGTGTTCAGCCATTCAACCAGTCCTATCAAGAGCCCTGCGACAAGTGTTGAGGAGGAGGTAAGGACCTCACATTCACCCAGTCACAAAAGCCTCCTTACTGGGTACAAAATGCTCTATAAAGCAGAAGTCTCTGTACTGCCTAAGCATTAGCTCATCACCAGGGATGGGTTTTTCACGATTCCGATTCCATTTTCGATTCTGTTTAACGATTCGATTCTTTATCGATTCTTTTTTTAAAAAGGAGAACACTAAGGTCGATTAGCTTAGAACTTTGTTTTATATCTTCTCTTTGAACAAGATAGAAATTTAGAGGTAACATGGCCTTACAAACCCAGCAGTGAGATCTTAAGAGATCCACAGCCTACGGCTCTTCAATGGGTGTCACAGGGTCCCCAGGAAAAAAATTGTAAATGTAAAATAATAAAATAAATATTCTTCTGTAGCAATAACAAAGTATAACATAAATTATTCTGTAGCAATTACACAAGAATATCCAGTAATGTCCCTGCCTACAATTAAACACATTCACTTACCGAAAATCGAGGGCATCTGCTGTGGCAACCTTTGACCACAAACTTAGACACTGCTCGGTGACATTCGTCTATCCTGGCCTGAAAGGAGACGCTACCGGTAGACTGCAGCGAGAACTGCCAGCATCTGAGCCAGACTCTGTCTGTCTCTCTCATCATAGTCACCTAAATGCACAGTAATGGCAGGTTTTGTAATAAGGCAGATCGCGCTAACATAATATGCACTGTTAGTTGATTATTTACCTGCCGCATTAATGGGAGAGGACGTGCGAACGTTACCGCTGCTGCTGGGTTGGATTTCACGAGTCTGGAGCGAATTAAAAACATGACATTCATTTAAGGTCATCGTGTGTTTTGTGAGCAAATTCTTTTGCATATTCGTAGTGTTTCCTCCCTTAAATGAAATATCTACTTTGCAAGTATTGCAAGTTGCCCTGTTGTCATCCGTTCTCGTAAAGTATAACCAAACTTTTGAGCCTTTGAGCCGCTTAGCAACATGTTTCCTGCCAGGTAAATGACGCTCCGCAACGTGGTGACGTCATTCGGGGCGACTGGAATCAACAAGGGAATCGTTTGCAAAAATGGCAAACAATTCCAAGGAATTGGAACAGTGGGAACCGGTTCTCAACAAGAACCAGTTTTCGATACCCATCCCTACTCATCACTGATTTTAAAGCTACAAGAGCACAAGCTTCAAATCTATTTAAAGTATATTTAGTTTGTTTCATGGTGTTAAGATGAACGAAAAGTGCAAATAATGATAAGAATAATATTTGAAAAAAGTCAGCAGCAATAGGAATACAGGTCGAAACTCCACCAACAGACATTTCATGTCAGTGATGAACACATCATTAGGCAAATGAGACTGTAGCTTGTTATAACAAGTCAGAGGTGGGTCCATTGTCTGACAGTGTCATTTCAAGATTAAAAAGAAAAACTTAGAGAGAAGAGGTTTTGCACCACACCACAGTCTAGTTCAACAGGTTCATGCTGCAAGCATTCAAGAGCAAGGAAACCCCCAAACTGTGTTTGACATGTAAACGCAAAGGATGGACTGCATTACAGTTATATACAAATTAAATCAACAGTAATTCAACATAAATGTGAAGTTGTGAGGCAGAGAGTGACTGGACAGTTAAAACGTTTAAATCTATCTTTTGTTTCTGCCGCATTTCAGCGAATATTTAAACATGTACATTAGTTGTGTGGTTAGAAACATGCTGCACATTGATGTCTAATCACCGAAAGACTGTTTGCTTGTACCTGAGCATCAGCACTGATGCAACAAAAAAATAATCAAAATTTAAACCCAAAAGACAAGACTTCAACTTGTTATGAATCAAATTATGAATTTGATAATCTGAACACAGAAAAATCTGATCATAGTCCAATATTTTTGATACAACAATTGTTGGTTTCTGTCTGTAGTTACAGACACTTTGAAGTCAAAGCTGTTTCTTCAACATGAAAATTGAAAAAGACGGAAAAATGCAGAAGGGGTGTGGAGTTCGTCTGTCAGTTAGGCAGGGACACACCCATCAGTCTCAACATGGGAACACTAGTTCATCAAAGTACAGTAGCATAGCAAGTGTTTTCTGTTTTTTATCTGGTTTTGTTTTAAAATGAATTCAGCCAGGGGCAACTCATTGCACATGCATGCTTTCTGTGCAGGCAGCAACGCCCTGCTTTACAGTCACACTGTTATCACAGCACTTTGTTCGTAATCACAGGACCAGAAACGGTCACAACATTGACAAACCATGCTGGGTGGGTGTGAAAATTGAGGTGTGTCTGGCCACTTCCCAGAGGCCTTTGCTGTAGGTGGATGCATTCTTTTGATTTGAACCTGCAGTGTCATGTATATGGCTGTTGTTACAGGAGGGAGGATCTTTGATTTATCGAGCTGGTGTGGCATTTTTTCTTGGCACAGCCGAAGAAAATCCTGTGTATCTAAACACACTGTTAAGTCTGTTAAGTCCACTAACAAATTAATCAGCCAGTCCACAGTTATGTAATACTTTATCACTGACATATTTCCACTTTTATGACCTTTGACTTGTTTATTGTGAAGGTAAAGCTGCTTTTGACCACTTGATAAAAAAGAAATGGCTTGTGTAAATGAAACCCTAGTTAACTATTCCAATGCTGTAAAACTTTGCAATTCAACAAATATTGTACCAGCCTGATTATAGGTAGCTACATTGCCTTATAAGCTTACAGCATTGTCATTTGCATGTTTTGATAGTCTGATGAAAATATCACAAGCCACTTTTTATCAGCATCGGTGAAGCCCGTCTGGTCAAACTCATTCACTTCCTGTGTTCTTTCTTTGCTTTTATGACTTTTTCATCTTTTTCTATGTCTTCTTTGGTATTTTTGTCTTTTTCTTCATTTCTTTTCACTTAATCTTAGAATAAAATGGTTTGATATGAAAAGGTAAAACTTCGTAATCACAGTCTTTGCTCGTACATCAACCATCTGCAGAGTGTCCTGGAGTTACCCCTGCCTCTAATCTGCTTTCGCTCCAACTTGCTCGCAGCGTTCTTTCCCGTCAGCTCGTCAGTGACAACTTATTACTAATCAGCTTTTCTTGACCTGCTTGAAGAATTCTTTCTTGATGATTTCATTTTTAGTGAGGATAAAGTGACATGAAGCAAATTGTGGTTGACCTGACTTTTTTTTTTCTCAGAAAAAGAAATGTCTGTCAGTCTGCTCCTGACTTTAATGATGGTTTTCATTTTTAACATTTTTTGAAGTCATTTGAAGCCACTTTGAGCACAAACGCCACTCTTACTGTGTGACACATTCTTGGAAATTTGACTAAAACATTTCTCAACACACAGCGTGTTTGTAATGAACACGGACCCACCGGTGAGGCCGGAAAGATTGGAGGGCTAAAATTGTCCATCTCCGTGGGAGGGGAACAAGTTCAGAAAACAAAACCCAAAACATGATGGATTCTTGTAGTGTGCAGAGACGGCTGGAGTGCTGTTGAATGTCACGGAGGCCTTTTGACCTTTGTTATCTGAGGACTGAAAGACATTCCCTGAGCACTTGAGAGCGGTGGGGATTGGTTATTAGATGCAAATGCAGATGCTAATTGGCAGACTGGTCATTTACCTCTCACCTTTTTCCATATTCATCATCAGCCATAGCGCAATGAGGCTGCACAGTGTGGATAAGAGGTAGAATCTGAAGCGTAAAGGGAAATTCACCCATGAGCTGCAACCTCCAGGCCTGAAAAGTGAAGCCAATGCATACCTGCTAGAAACTGCAGTTCTGCAGGCTGACTCCAAAGGCACATCAATCTTGTTAAAATGCCCATCTATACAATAGAAATATGCACACTTAAAGCACGATACAAAGAGCTGTAAAGGGCTTTTACTTTAGGGTAAGGTAACATATATACATTTAAATACTATGATCTGACTGTTAGATGCACAGGCGGTTACCTCACATCTGTTAGATTCTAACAGATGTGAGGTAACTGCCTCACATCTGTGTAGGTTCTACATCATCCAGGTAATCGTTGAGCGCTTGAAATGAAGAGAACTGGACTTGTGTGTTTCACCTCTCATCCAAAAGGCTTCTTCAGTTCTAAATGAACTGATAGAGAGTCCCAGCTACTCTTTTTGGAGGCTGTTCACATTTTTGTTTTGGTTTGAATGAAGTCATGTTTCATAGGCTGTACAGTGTGTGACAGCAGCAGATAAAATGTTTCCAAAAGCAACACGACGCGACTGATTAACAAAGAGTATCAGTTAACCCTGAATGGAAGGTGTGGCATAACTGAATCTTCTCAAGATCAAACTCTGTTTTGTAGATCTGACTTGTATCAGGCGCCTACAGAGAAGAAACTGAATATAGCGCTTCCTTTGCACTGACCAGGTAACCATTACCGCTGTGACCTACATCATGTTTGTCACCAGCCAAGTCTCGGCTTAAATTCTAGCGATAAACACGGGAAGATCAAAGGAGAAAAAAGTTGCCGGACCAGTTTTGAAAATGTTACCCACAGTGAAGAAAAACATTTAACCTATTCTCTCTCACACACACACACACAACATAAACAGACTTCCACAGGCACGCAAGGGACGCTTCTCTAAAATGCATCACTACCTAAAATGCTGCTGTCACAGAGCCAATCAGCGTGCAGTGACCGTAGGACACTCTACACCGCTCCACTGCTTTGCATGCAAATGAAAGTTTACAGTTGCAGGTCTGTACAGGCTGAAGTTAAAATTCTATATATTAGCATATTTATGACCTGGGAGCGGGTTTGACTGTGACATCTGGTGCAATGAAACGCAAATTTCACATGGTAGCAGATTCATGTGTTACATGAAGGCCCCAGCTTTTGCAAGGTATAGTAAAAAGCATGTCTGCACATGTGTTTCTTGCTTTATGTGAAGCGAAATCTTGTTGCTTGAGGATAGGATTCATTTTTATTAAACAGAAGGGCTTTTGTCTGTGTGGCAGTAGTTTTGGCCTGTTCATTCACCCTGCCAGGTTCATGTTTTCCCACTTTTGTGCGAAAGCACTTGGATTCCCTGCACGGAGCAAGTTTTAGAGCATAACACGGTTCTCTGACGAACGAGAACAGGGGTGCAGCTAAAGAATGTTTTCATAATTACTCTGATTTTTTCTTCATGAATTAATGCTTATGACAGAAGATGTTGCAATCAGTTTTTTAACAAAATAAAGAAAAAATGAAGAAGAAAAACAGTTGTCCAAAATAAACAGATATGAGCTTAGAATAACAGGGGAGGGATCTTAAGGTTTGGAGACTCCATCTCAAAGGTCATCTTAGGGCAGATTAGCTCCAAGGAACTCCTGTTCTGACTTGGATGAATGTTGGGAAGGAATGTCGTAATTGTTTTAACTTTGAACCTCAAATTTAACATATTTGTCAAACTGTCTCAACCTTTATGTGTCAGTAGAAGGACGAGGAGGGTTTTTACATGTGTCCCACAGGACCAGACCGTTAATAAGGAACGGTACTGTGGAGTCCTCAGGGACAACATTTGGCTGTGGATTTGCCTTCCTGTGAATTTTTCATGTGCTTGCATGGAGTGATTTAAAAATAGCAGCAGGGCTAGAACGGGTGCAGAGGTGCACAGAGACGACCCCGAAGAGGAGATCTGTCTGATTTAATGACTTATGATTCAGCAAGCACATAGTAAATTCTCACATAGTAAAGGTCAACGCATTAATGTGTGGCTTTATAGTTTCTCTTAGGAAGATATCTGATGTGGAAGCAACATTCAGCATTTTTTCTGTCTTTTACAATGGATGGAAACTTCTACATCTCTGATGCCGTGTAAAGAATCAGATTTCAAGGATTCCCTGAAGTATTTCGTGCTCTGACAAAAATTCTCTGCCAAATGAAAAATCTACAGGTTCATGGGTAATTAAGCAGGATGGTTGTTGACAGACATGTTTGGTGTGGAGGATGCAGTCTTTGCGACTATCTTCTGTGAATGTGATTAGCTGTGTTTGAGCTGAAGGTTTCTGAAGGTTTATGCGCCGATGCTTCCTTAGAGGGTTTTTCTCACAGCTGTGTGGTATGTGAGGTTTTCAAGCCTAATTATAGGATGGTGAAGAAGGGAGTCACATTGAGGTGAAGCAAGAATGATGATATCATGTTTTAAATGTTTAAATTTAAGGAATCTCTTAGGAATTATCACTGTCCACTTTTTTATCTTGTTAAAAAGATCAACAGCTGATCAAACAGGTGATCCACACAGATCCAGCCTGTCTGACGTGAGTTTCCTGTCATATTTTCTGCAGTGTCAACTCCTTTCAAACATCAGCAAGTTTCAAAGAGCTGAAATGCATCATGTTTTTTATCATGAGTATACCATCTGCTCCTCAGTCTTCTCTGCTGATAAACACCCACAGACACAGAGTTATAACCTTATGCTGCAATCACTTTGGCTTCAGTGAGGTTTTCAGTTGAGTTGACTTCATAGTCAAGTTCAAGTTTTCAAATTTTTTCGTTGTCAGTGTCATGTTTTATTTTTTCTTTGAAGCTAATGGTTTATACATTTTGTTTTGGTTTGGGGTTGTGAAAGTTGAACTGCCATTAAATTAGCAGATTAAAAGTCATTTATCAATTGTAGTTCAAAAAGCCGGCACAGCTATGTTGATCTCATTCATGCTTGTTGTCTTTTTTTCTCACAATTTATTGAAGGCACATAAATGAGAGAAATACAGACTGGTGATCTGTTCAGAGTGAGCCCCAGCTTTTGCCCTCTTCATATCCAAAAGCCCAGAGATGTTTTTGTAATTATAGTCATTATTTGATGTACACGTTGTGTAAATAATACTTTCTGGTGTAGCTGGATTCTTGTAGGATATCACTATCACATGTGAATCCGTCTTGCCTTCAAGACAAACTGTGGTTTGGCTGGCCTTTTTTGTTTTCAGTGACTGAATCCATCTTCACGAGCATGCACTACATGTCAGTGCTGTTGCTGAGCTACAAAACTGTGGTTCATCCAAGCATCTAATCATTAAGGTAACACAGTCTGTACCTGTTAAAGGTCAAACTTAATAGTCATAATCACAGAAGCCCCTGCACTATAATTGGAAACCCAACACATGCAGTGTTGCCAGCTAACAAATATCCCACCTGTTCAATGCATCCTGTTGAGTTCCTGTTTTAGTTTTACTCGGTGGCTTCCAGTGTAGGAGTTATTTATTTCCTACTGAGGGAAAACTGTGGACAAAACTGTGAACTAAAGGTCTGGCTTAAAACAGCATTAAACTCTATTGTAATAATATCCCATTTTAATGTTTATTTTTAATAAGATTAAAATGTCTCTTGTCTCACTTTTGTGAATGAAGGATTTTACACGTCTGATGTCTTTAAAAATTTAATTTAATGTTTGTTCAGGCTTGCCAAGATGTCGACAGATCAGCAGGTGTCTCTGCCGTTCACATGATGGCCGATTGCTCAGCAGAAACTTATATATGAGTCTCAATAGGAAGTTCAGTTTAGGCTGTTTCAGTCTGCCAACAGTAGATGGCTATGTGCAAGCAGCTTTGCAACCCACCTTCACCTCAGTTCCACATTTTAATGCGGCTTCTGACTGTTCCTGGCTCAATAATTCATAATAATTTAAAATTATTAAAATTTATTAAATAATTTAAAAAGTCTTAAAAAGACAGACTGAGTCATGCATGATAAGGATTTTTTCTTCAGTATGCACACACAAAGGCACTCACAGAGACTCACACAAAGAGGCTTGTGTGGTAACGTGACTCTTCTCTCTCCAGTAACAATCTCTAGTGTTTCTCAGTCACTCAGGCTTCTGAGAGCCTGTGTGGCTCATGCACTGACCTGCACACACACACACACACGGACGCACACACACATTGACCAGAAGGCCTGCCATGGTGAAGAAGTGAGGTGATGATGTATTGAGTTACTGCTCTTTGTGGAAGCTCCATTCATAGCCCGTGACAGTCAGCTACTGAAGGCTGAAAAAGTTTTGTTTGCATTCAAAACAGGAAGCTGCTGCCTTTTCAACTTTTTTTTAACCACGTTTACTTAAAATACCTGATTTCGTATCACAGGTAAAAACAATCTTATCTCCAGTTAAGAAGAAGAAAATCAACCTGGAGCACCTCAACCATTTGAGATGGTAAACATGAAACGCAATTACCCTCATACTGCTGAAAGGCTGTAACTAATGATTATTTGCATTAACCTGTAGTGACATACTGACTGGTATTATTTTTGAGTAGCTAACACATTTTTAGGCTTTAAAATAGCACAAAAAAAGTGAACATTGTAACAAACACTGAGCATTGAGCTCAGGGGTCAAGTTTAATTTCAGGCTCTTTGAGCAAAAAACTGGATTTTTGCTCAAAGAGCCTTAAACTTATTGACCTGATATATAAATGTATGCAATTTGAAGATTTTGTTGCAGTTTTATATCTTTTTGATATCCGTTTGTTTTTTTGGTTTTTTTAATCTAAGACGTGTGGGAAGTGGCTTTAAAAGACTGTTGAATTAGTGTGTGGATCCACCGTGACATTCATACCAGTTGTCTGTCGTGCATTGTGAGAGATTTTATTCATTGGAACTACCCACATTGCTACCAAGCTGTATGTGCATGTTTACAGACAAAAGAGATCACAGATCAACTCATTTAAGTCACTTTAAATGGGACTGGTGAGTGTAGCTGTGGAATATAGTTTATTAAAAAAAGGAGGATATTTACACTTTTGACACTAACCTGTGAAAACTAATAATATTATATAGATTACACGCCATTACCAGCATGTCTGCTGATAGCAAGCGGCTTGTTTTAGAGTCGTGTTTGTGTCCAGAGTGATCTGCCCGTCAGTCATTTCTACACTCCTTTTCTCTGCAGACACTCCCACCTCCACGCTGTTATAGTTTTTGTGTAGCCGCCTCATTCCTTTTGTTTCCCATTTTTCTCTTACTGTTTAAGAATTAGAAACAGGAGAAAGTAGTGCCAGTCTTTGGCACTGCTGTGACCTTTGAGCTCTGTGTGGGATCATTAACCAACCTCGAGGTTTCACAGTGTCTAGATAGGATTTACAGCCTGTCAAATACCAGAGTTGTGCGTCATCTGAGTCGCTTGTTTTTTCTTCCTCCGTGAGAGCTGGACCTGTTTTAATAAACAAAATCGCTCTTTGTGTGATTTATTATATAAAAACGTGCATTTTACTTACTGTTTATCATGCTTTTGTGCTGCTTTCATTGTCTGTTGTGCCTCACATCTCATAATACAATACAATTTTATTTATATAGCACATTTAAAAACCAGATGTAGGCCAAAGTGCTTCACAGAAACCAAATAAATACAAGTAAATAAAATAATAAAATAAAATAGGTACAAATAAAATATACTAACAGGTGGGAGACTTAACTTAGTACGTAACACAGATCATGCGCATGAAACTTACTGTGGGTTTTTTCAGGATTAGAGGGATGTTTATATTTTCACTTTGCAAAAATTAAAGATAACATTGAGATAAGCCTTTCTTTCTGTTGAGGGATTAAAGTTTTGAAACTTCAGCAGTTTTTTTGGTTTAGTCAGGCTTGTCTCACACAGGTAAGCGATTGTCTTGCATTTCTGGCTTCCCAGAGCTTGTGAGAAGTTACCTGAGCTTGTTGCTGTCTTTCAGGCATTTAAACAGTTTCACTACATGTGTTTTTCTTCCCTTCTCTGGAATTTCCTTGACCCTTATTTTAACAATAGTAACACCCACCTCCTGTGCCACTGTTTCCTGATAGGACTTACACAGCAGTTTATTATATGAGCCATGCATAAAGGAAACCTGCCGCATTACAACCAAGGTTCCCACTGGTAGTGTTTATGTACCGTATATGCTGAAATACTAGTTCATCAGTAAAAGCTGTAAATTATGATGTAATCTGTTGACACAACCTTGCAGTAATGTCTTTGTGTATGTATGCAGTGTTTAATCGTGTGGAGGGAAAAAACTATTTTTTGCATGAATTATAGAAAAATCCTGCAGAGTTCTTTTGTTTGTAGTCTTGTGTATGTCTCTTTTATGAGCAAAACATTTTAAAACACCTTTCTCTTTAGCACTGTGCAACACAGTATTAGTGAATAAACACCTCTCTGACAGTGGTGAAAGAAGCTGCACCTGTAGTGCTCTGTGCAGGACCTGCTGACTCTCCAATGGCACAATGCTTTGAACTTCACTTGGTGGGAAATTCCAGCTTGTGATCTTCCCTCGAGCTTGTGTGGAATCTGGCTGAACCACTTTGCTCAGCCACGGTTTGGATGTGTAGGAAGAAATATCTTATCTTATCCTTATCTTTGTTTAGTCCAACGTATTTAGTTTTAAAAAGAAATTTCTGAGTTTACCATTCTGGAAAGATCATTCACGCAGGTGTTTTTAAATAAATAAATGCAGAGAAATCTTTAAAAAAGTCCTAGAACATAATAAAGTAGCTGTTTTTGCAGCTTTAATGCCATGATTTTCAGTGTTAGCGCCAGTGTTGGTCGTCAAATAGGCCAAATTGCTGTGTTTAAATACCTGAGTTTAAAAGTGCCATAAGTAGAATTCAACACGTAAAAATACTTTTTAAGTAAGAACTGGAGCGTTAGTAGTGGAATGTACTTTAAAGTACCAAAAGTAAAAAGTACTCGTTCTGTACTAACAGAATGCATAAGCAGGAATAGGAATTGTTTTAGCTGTGGTGCCAGACTCTTTATGTTGATGCTGGCATTCTCACAGATGTACATTGCAAAACCATGACATCACACTCATTGCAACTTCTGTGCACCCAAGTCACAGGTAGGCCTTAAAAAAACCTGCTAGTACATACTGTGCTCAGAGTCAGGCAATAACATGATCACACTGACAGTAAAAACCTGTGTAGGGTTCTTTTTTCACATAAAAGTCAGGATGAATTATACCTGTGAACTGTAAAATAAAAAGAAAAAAACTGAACAGTATGTGCCTGTTGATGAGTCTTTATTAGTTTTATTACTGTTATTTATAAGGTGTTATTAATTTAATTGTTAATACTGAGCCTTTAAGCAGTGGTGGAAAGGGTGCAACTAGTGATTTATAACATTAAAAACATGTCAGACAGTTCAGTCTAGTTTTAGTTTTACATTTTAATGCATGAAAAAAAGTTAAAACTTTAAAACGTAAAACTCGTCACAGTTTTAAGTTTTCGTATTTTTTAAGTCAAAACTTAAATAACGGGAACATCACCTCCCTGTTTGCTCTTTGAAACTGTAAACAAAGAGCCCCAGCTGTACGTTACTTTTTACTAAGCAATTTTAAAATTCACCCTCTTCCGTTGTGACGAAGAGGGAGCTGAGTGTAAAAGCGAAGCTCTCAATTTACCGGTCAATCTACGTCCCTACCCTCACCTATGGCCACGAGCTGTGGGTAGTGACCGAAAGAACGAGATCGCGGATACAAGAGGCAGAAATGAGCTTCCTCCGAAGGGTGGCTGGCCTCTCCCTTAGAGATAGGGTGAGAAGTTCGGCCATCCGGGAGGGGCTCAGAGTAGAGCCGCTGCTCCTCCACATCGAAAGGAGCCAGCTGAGGTGGTTCGGGTATCTGACAAGGATGCCTCCTGGGCACCTCCTGGGTGAGGTGTTCCAGGCATGTCCCACCGGGAGGAGGCCCCGGGGCAGACCCAGGACACGCTGGAGAGATTATATCTCTCGGCTGGCCTGGGAACGCCTTGGTATTCCCCCCGGATAAGCTGGAGGAGGTGGCTGGGGAGAGGGAGGTCTGGGCTTCTCTGCTTGGGCTGCTGCCCCCGCGACCCGGCCTCGGATAAAGTGGATGAAGATGGATGGATGGATGGAATTTTAAAATTGTGAAAAAGTTAAAAAACTACAGCTTGACTATTCCTGTAAAATCTGTATCCCTGTGAAAATGCCTGCCAAATATTGTATTAGTGAAACATATCTCTCCTGTAGTGGACAGAAAGTGAAATTAGATATAAAATCAAAGTGCAGTTATTATGTTAATGACTGGTTGTCCATGTACATAATAGCTCTTGAGCAATAACATGTTTAAAGATTTAATATGACAGTATCGACTCATTTGGTTCATCTTAGTTTTTTTCTCCTCGTGTGTAAACTTGAATGAAATATTAATGTCTCGAATTATGGGCAAAACACAAACATGCCTGAAAAACCATTTAGTGTTTTTTTCCTCTCAGTCACTCTCTGTCTCTCTGTTCCTCTGTAAATAATTATAGCCACTACTTGGGACTTTCCCTCAGCTCAAAAGATTCAGAGATGAGATTGTCTTGTTGTAAGATGTCACTGAAGGTCTGGAGGGTTGAGTTGTGAATAAGTGCTTTTTAACAGCCAGCATTTTGCAATTCTCTGCTGTTACATGCACATAGCTGCAGCTGACAGATGTGTTTGGCTTTGATTGAGTGTAGTTTGGAAGTGCAGCATGGTGAAGGCCAGCAGGTCAGGGAAGCCCCTTCAGCATTTCAACACAATGGTTCTTCTTCGCATAAAGCCATAAAGACAATTCTGCAGAAGTATTTAAGTGTCCTGCACAGTCTTGACCTTAACCCCATCAGCTTCAGACATGAACTGGAATGCAAACTGCCAGCCAAGCCTTGTCTCCCCACATATTTAAGTAATCCTTATGTAAATAAAAGAGTGCAGCCTCCTGGTAGTTGGCTTTTAACCCTTCCTAGAAAGTCCTCTCAAGAATAGTGGGGCCTTTGAAGCAGCAGTTTAATAAGCTGCAATTTTTAATGTGTTTATTTAACCTTTAAAAAGGTTTAAGATGTCGTTTAGTGCAGCTGTGATTCGGTCTGCTAAGGATTTCTTTTCTTTTCAAGCGTGATCCCTGTTGGCAGGTGTTCAGCATGTAGCTGAGAAGAAAATTTACTTAAAGCACAAAATTGCATTCCTTACAGTTATCGGCTGAGAAACAGACAAAAGATGACAGATTCATGTCATCATACTGACTCGTCCTGAATTGCTTTGTGTGGCTTATTTCCTGCTGTCTTTACATTTGTGTTAAATCACTTCTGGTGATTTTCTTTGAAAATGTTTAAAATACCTTTCTGGAGCAAGAACCAACAGGTTACCTAACAGACTTATTTACTTTACTTGTGATCTGAACGTTATTTACTCATTGATTGATTTGATGTGTGCTGTCCAGATTTGCAGAAATGTCTGCTTTCTCTTGAATACGATTCAGTGTCTGTTTCCGAGAGCCTTTGGCTAACTAACCATGAAAAAAGACTGAAAAAGGACTTAATCATGTCATTCGGATAAAACACAGTGCTTATGGATCTGTTTCTGTCCTGGTACTTCTAGGTTGAATTGGAGGTAGAAGAGGAGGAGGAAGAGGAGGAGGGGGATGCTGTAGAAGTGGAGGAGGTGGAGATTGTTAATGTCATACAGTCGAAACCACCTCCAGTGATAGAGAAGATCTCAAGGAGGGAGGTGAGGACTGAGTTGAAGGAGATACCAGAGCCAACAAAGCTGGACACACGTTACTTCGGCGAGCTGCTGGCTGATGTCTACAGGAAGAACTGCGACATCCACTCCTACATCTCCGAGCATGTGTCCAAGATCCGTGGACAGTAAGTAAACTTTAGGCATTTAAGTTCACATCTACATCAGTGTACACACAAGATTAAAATTACTTTATCTATTTGGTGCTAATTTACAAAAACAGCTACCTCAAGATGCTTTATATTGTAAGTTACACACCCCACAAAATTAGAGGGAAAATCTCAACAATCAATACATCCCCTATGAACAAGCACTTGGCAACAATAGGGAGGAAGTACTTCCTCTTAACAGGAAGTAACCTCTGGCAGAACTCGGCTTAGAGAACGGCAGCTTTGCGCCTCAACTAGTCGATGGGAGTGAAGGAAAAGAAAAGAGAGCATAGGGAGAGGGGACAAAAGCCACTATAAGAGAGAAGACAGTAATAAAACACATGGGGAGTGAATGACGTGAGCACAGAAGAAACCTTCAATGCATCATGGGAAGACCGCCAACAGCCTGAGCCATAACTAATGGATGTTTCTGGGTCATCTGATCCAGCATTAATGATATGCTTCATTCAGTTCATTTAAAAAACAAAACAAAACAATATACTTTTTAATATTTTTTTTTACTGTATAATCATAAAAGTAGATAAGATGTCTGTCGTCTGAATTCAAACTTGAAGCTGTTTTCAGAGGAGAGGCTCCGCCTCCCATTCTAAAACTTTAAGAACCACTGAATAAACAAGTAGCAAATGGCCTGTTCGTGCTGGTGGTTGTGAAATGAAAACGATGCAATCCTTTTATAGCAAAATAAAGTTTGGTAGTTTTAGCCTGTTGACATATCTTGTTCTTTGTTGCAAATTTGGATTGCTCAACTTCTGATTGTGTAGGAAGAGTTGGTGAAGGAACAAATCACAGCAAAAATGACGCGTTGGTCAGTCAATAAAATTTTTCCTCTTCCCTTAAGTGTTGCAGGAGTTCCTGCATTGGAAAAAGGAACAAACACAGACAGATTTCAGGTATGATAGTAAGATATGGTACTAATCCTTTAAGATATAATGGAGCCTGATTATTCAAGACTTTGTAGGTGAGATGAAGGATTTTAAATTCAGTTCTGGAGCCTACTATAGTCTCTCCTTCTAGACTGTGTTTTTAAAAAAAAAAAAAAAGCCTGATAATAAGGAATTCCAATTGTTCCAGATGTGTGGACTAGTTTCTTAGTATCACAGGATGTGACAGGATGTTTCTCATTTTAGGAATATTTTTGGCGTGAATATAACTGGGTATCATTTGCATAGCAGTTAAACTATATGCAGTGTTTTGTAATAAAATAGCCTAAGGGAAGAGTCTTCATAATTTGAGGTTAAATCCAAGCTTACATTTGATTTTTATTTAATTTTAGCATTTTAACCTCTATTCTTATATAAAGCAGATGCAAGAACTACTTGAAAAGAATGAGTTTATGAAAAAAACTCACACAGCGTTCTTGCTCCCTGTTTCAACTTCTTGCACTGCTATTTAAGCAGTGATGTGAAATGAAGACATCTATTGTCTGGTTCTCAGACATGCTCTGCAACACTTTTAGTGCAGAATGCAAAGCTGGCCATGACCTAGTCAAAACACAAAGCTTTTATTTTGTGTGATATGCTTTTAAAAAAAGAAAAATTTTAACTGAGAAGTATGGATTTATTTTGAAGAGGAAATTTCAAATATCTTACTCTGGAATAAGTAAAGTACCAGGGGACAAAAGGAAACCCCGGTCCTTATTACCAGACAAATAGCCTTTCGCAAAGAAATCTTCCATTTCTACCAGATTTTGGAGTTTAGCACAACTGAGAAACATCTGTGTCATGCTTTGGTTAAATTACCCAATGCGTCATGCTCCACTGCATTAGAGGGAGTTGTCTTTCAAACCATTACGGAGTTGTTCACCTCCACGTTATGATGAAACCTTTCTATCATGAGGGGAGGGGCCTCCATGATGACTCCAGTCCACACAGACATGAAAAACTAAAAAACCTGTGGGAGATCTTTTACTGACACCTGCACGATCTGCAACCCCATCGTCAAGCACCAATCATCTAACGGAAGAATTGTTTTCATTCCTCAAGTGAACTTTGAGAGATCAGAACAACGAATGATGATGTGTAATTTTATGTTGGATGTTTCTTTAACATCACACCTTTCTGTTTGTCCACGGAAAGGTGAGATGTTATACGCATACATCGTTTTGAATTGGACTGCTGTACACCATTTAGATAAGCTGTGTGAGATTGTCATGGAGACAGACACTGGGTTTGGCAGCTTGGATTAGTTTCATGCGCAACATGCTCAAACAGGTTGAAGGCGAGTTTCGGGTTGGCTTCTCTCGCTCGTAACTCCCGCAGTTTCTCGTCTCTGATC
The DNA here is from genome assembly GCF_041146795.1 of Maylandia zebra. Lineage (NCBI taxonomy): Eukaryota > Metazoa > Chordata > Actinopteri > Cichliformes > Cichlidae > Maylandia > Maylandia zebra. Next base: position 29,842,004 of record NC_135176.1, on the reverse strand, counting down.
TCCTTACAGTACCTCGCAGTTCCCCTTCAAATTCCCAGGTGAGGTCATGCAGTACCTCTGGTGAAGCCCATTCAGATATCCACACACCCAGCATGTCGCTCCCCATTTTATAATCAATATACTAAAGATGGAGATGAACCACAGCACTGGATCTATACAGTGTGTGAGCACTGTTTGCAGCTGCTGTGGGAGACAACAGAACTGTGGTGATCAGTGTCACCTGCAAACTGTGTGATTGCTCTGTCATTTGGGAGAGATTCGGTGCTTTGGACACGAGTGTGACAAGTTGGAGTTTTGTTGGAGATGGTTTACATTAAAGAAACAGGAAAGCATTTTCAAATCAGATTGAAAACTTGATCAAAAGATTCTTCGTGCTGTGTTTGAGCTGTGCAAGAGTGATAATAGCATTCTGGATCACGTGTTTTGGAATTTTCTTGTGCTTTTGGGATTGCTGACAGTGGATTCTGCAGTTTTTGATTTGTATTTTTTTAATTGTGTATATAGCTGTACACATGTTGTCTGTGAATCATAAGGAGTGCCTGCACAGTATGTACACCTGAAAACGTAACCTGGTACAGCACGTGTATTTTAAATCACCCATGCTGATTTTGCACATGTTCACCGTCATCAGTTTCTGCTTAATTTTCACATCACTCTGCATGTTAGTACAGGAAACCAAGGTAAGAAAAAAGGATGAACTGTAGGTCAGGTTTGCTAAAAAGGCCAAAGGGAGTGAAATGGAGCTCCAATAAGTTAACACCCAGTTGATTCATGAGGTGTGGGTGAGTGAGAGGGTAGCCATAACTTTTCACCTTCCTGCCAACCACCTACATGTCTCTAAATCACCGAGCACAGATGTACTTACTTGTTCCACACTATTGTACGTGCGCTGACTCACAGTCCAGACTAAGCAATTAGGCTGAAATAAATATCACGCTGACAAGTCTGATGAGATTCAGGGTGTTTTCATATAATCAAGAAATGTTTCCATGAAAAGCTGAAAACCTCTTTAAAATGCTGCAGCTGTCATTAGCCAGATCGCACACCTTGATGAATATGGATGGGACAGAGGAGCTAGTCAGAGTGGCACCAACAGGCGCTCCTCTGGGCACACAGGAAAACACACGAACTTATCCACACATAGAAAAGCACAGCACCAGGAAATGATCCTAAGATTTCATGTGACCTTAAGTATGGTGCCTAATCTCAGTATGGTCCTAAATTAAAATTTTCAACCATAAAATAAGTTTGTGCACCAAAAGGAGCCCAAATCGTTGATGCATCATCAGAGATGAACAGGTTTTTGTTCAGATAGAACAAAACACGCCTACTGGAGCTCTTTCCAGTCACGCTGTTTTACTCATTGTTTTCCTTGCTTTGTGTTCCAGGAAACACCAGATGGATTTGGGAAAAGATTCCATGGTGAGAAACAATCTTCCATCACACAAGTAACTGATAAGTGAATCTGAGGAGATCTCAGAGAGACACAACAACATTAGCTGCGGTCAAAATGAGTCACAACCTTGAAACTAATCAGATTTCAGACATTTTCTGCAGAATATGAGAGATTTTGACTAAAGTCCTCGGAAACAAAAACTAAAGTAAAAGTGTTTTTTTTTGTGATCAACATTTTATTGATTTAAAACGGGGTTTGGGGGGGGGGGGGGGGGGGGGGGGTACAGACATATACAGCACAACTGTAAACTGCAGTAGCAAAGCAAACATTAGTCACAAGGCATAGGGACAGCAAAGAAAAAACACAAAAACACAAAGTTAAAACCAATTATTGCCTCTTCCAGGAGATAACTCTGGATGAGAAGATTTTCCAAGCTTCGACAGTCGTGGGTCAAGCTTTATTTAATTTTGCTGTGGTATGTTCAAAACCAATAACACGGATAAGACATCGTCTCCAGAATGATTCCATACAAATGTCAGGACTGAACCATTGCCTCGTAATAGTCTTCTTTGCGGATGTGAATCCAGCGAACAACATTTTGCATTGTATTTGTTTTAAGGAGATTTCAGAGGTATCATTAAGGAGACAAAGACCAGGATTGGGAACATAAAAAACTTCCAGTACCTCAGATAACACAGAGTTCACAAAGACCCAAAAATTGGATACAACAGGACAGTCCCAAAACATGTGCAAAAACGTGCCAGGTGATGAATAAGTAAAAGTGTTTTTGTCATTCTTTAACTTCAGGTGGATAAAGAGGAGGTGGAGGCTTTGATTCCAAAAGGAGCTACTGAACTGACCAAGCAACAAATGCGCTACCTGCTACAGGTAAGTGACAGACAGAAAGATTCCAATAATACACAAGTTTAATTAATAACACATTTTGCTATCAATGAGAATATAATCCCACAAATTCAAGCCTGTCACCTGACGATGCCTGGTCTCGTCTTATCTGAGAAGCAAAGCAGCGTCAGGCCCGGTTAGTACTTGGATAGATGGGAGCTGGGATTCCTCCAGCTGTCTTAGCTAACCACATGTCTTAGTTAATTATAGGCTGAATTCCAGCCTTCCTCTTATTTAAAAGGTTCTTGAAAGAAACAGGACTAGTGAAGGTTAGCTTGATCTTCTTATGGCCTCTGACAGTGGATTCAGCTCTGTGTTTATCCTGTTAGACCTTAGTAAAGTGCTCAATACTGTGTATTGGACCTCATAATCATATCCAGACAAGATCATTAATAAGGTCAAACTAGTTACCGTTTGAAATTCTGTCTGTACCAGTAGCCTCTGTGTTGGGCCGCCTAAAACAGCAGAATATGTGCTTTTTAAATAATATTTACGACTGCAAAGCATTGAGCTTCACACCTTTGTTTTTTCTGTCCCCTCTCTGGTGTTACCTTCTCTGTGTTTGTGTGTCAGACTCGTCTCACTGCAGATAAGAGCATGCGTCTGCTGCTGTCCACCTTCAACAGTTTGAGAGAGGAGCTCATGCACATGTCGGAGGACCTGCGGGTAAGAAGGAGAAAAACACTTCAGACAAGTCCCAGCTCAGTCACCATAACTCAGACACTGTCCTCTGCAGCACAGTGCTTGGTATCTGGATAAAAAGTAGGGTGGATCGGCTTTGTGTCTTCTTGGAATCTTGGAGAGAAACTGGAACCGCTAGTTTGACTCTGCGGCGACAGCAAAAGAAAATAAAAAACTGTGGTAACAAACACAAACAGGAGTATAAATCAAAGCTGTCAGATCATCTTTAAGCAACTGAGAAAACTCCAGTACATGACAACAAACAAGCAAACATCTCCTAAGAAAGAAAGTCAAAGAAAAAATGCTAACACTTTATAATATTGTAGGGGAATAAATATAGTGGTACATTCAATATGCTTCTATATTAAACATTCAAATTTCGGTATTAATGGGTTTAAGTCAGGAGTGTAAATGTGACCGTAACATCAACACCTCATGGTTCTGCCATGTCCACTTGAACCTATTTGGTTGATAACGACTTCAGTGTAACATCAGCACTGAGGGAAGAACATGACAGAGGGTGTGGTTACATAAGTAACATTCAGATCTGTACAGCAGCGTCTGTCAGGGTAGAACAGTATGCGCCCAAAGGCTTCACGCATCGTATATGAGCTTTTTCACAGGGGTGCGAGTTACTTAAATAGTTTCAATTAGACAGGCACGTACAGGACACCAGAAAGATAGTATCAAACTATTAATGAGGTGTGGTGAGTCACATTAACAATTAACGTTTTAAACTGACAAGGAATCAAAAATGCAAATGTGTGTTTTCTCTGATTCCAACAACAAGCCCAGCGTAATGACTAATCTGAATCCAGAAGCAAAGAAGAAGGCATGTCAGCGATCATGAAGTATATGATTATTACTGTTAAAGATGTGATATGTCTGTCTGATATTACAGCGTCTGGAGAGTGAGAAGGACTCTTTGGAGAGAGATCTGAGTTTCAAAACAGACCAGGCTCGGCAGTATGACTCCCTCCTGGCGACCGTCCGAGAAAACAACAGACAGCTCCAGGTACTCCACATGTGTCTGTCTGTTAGTGTGTGTGCCAAATATTCATGAACAAAATTTGTTTCTCCAAATTGTGCTTGGAGAAACCACCGTTTTGATGAGTAACTTGTATTTGGTTTGTTTCATAATACCACAAAAACACTGGAGGGGAAAAGAGCCGGTTTAATTCCAGTACAGTTTCTTTTAATGTCAGTGTCTACATACAGAGACAGAACCCGAACTATCAGACAATCATGAGCAAGCATGGCAGGGTTTTGGAAGAGGAGACCTGCAGGCAAAACCAGGCTGAGGGAGAGGCTGGTACTACAGTATGAAATGGACCAATGAGAGGCTACAAAATTACTTTAAACAGCCAAAATTATTAAGATTTTCAGTGTCAGAGGTTTCTTTTAGTGGCCTCTCTCTGCTTAGCAGGTAGAACTTGGTTACCCAAGGCTAAAAAATATTAAATTTTTTGTTGCCTTTATCTTTAGGTCTCTACACCAGAACAAGCTACTGTAGTTTACCAAAGTGCTTGCAAAGCCAGCTGTCAGTCAAAGTGCCCATGAGTCCAATATACAGATGTAAAATTAAAAATTCACCACCATAGTGTTGGCATCCAGTGATGGGGGATCACAAGCCAGTGTGCTCCTAGTGCCTGTTCCCTGCATAAATGGAGAAGGTTAAACGTTTGCGTTAAATCAAATGTGCTGATCATCAAGAATGAGATACTGGAAATGGGAGAAAATGTGCTACTGTTGGGTGAAGACAGAGGAGGAAAGGCAGGTGTGTAAATGTGAGATTAGGGACACTAAATGTAGGGCCTGTGAGTAGTAAAGGGAGAGAGCTGGTTGATATGATGGCGAGATGAAACATAGATATGTTGTGTATTCAGGAGACAAGGGTGGAAGGGAGGTGGATTCAAACTGTTCTACGATGGTGTAGATAGGAAGAAAAATGGAGTAGTTGCGATCTTGAACCAAGACTATGTGAATAGTGTTGAGGTAGAGAGAGCGCCAGACAGGGTCTAGAGTTTCATGCTGGAAATAATAAGAAAATATGATGAGTGTTTAAAGTGTGTCAAGGAGCTTGCAAAGAAAAGCGTCTGGACTTCTTTAAGTTGCTTGAAGACGTTTCACCTCTCATCCGAGAAGCTTCTTCAGTTCTAAGGTCAAATGGTGGAGAGTCCCAGATATAAACCTAGTGGGAGTTTCCCCCCACAGAGGGACAAAAGGACCCCCTGATGATCCTCTAATCGCCTGAGCCAAGGTGGGAAACTGGGCGTGGGTCCCAATCAGCCAGAGTTTCGGGTGAGTTCATTGTGAAACCTGGCCCCACCTTATCATAAGAATTCCTGAGGTCAGATGGCCCAGGATGTGTGTGGGCGTTAAGGCGTCTGGGAAGGGATCTCAGAACTGGATTATAGATGGCAGAGAGTTGGTGTCGTAAACCCCCGCCTCTGTTCAAAGATGGTCGCTCACAGTGGACATAGATGGCTTCTTTCACTCCTCTTTCAAACCATCTGTCCTCTCTGTCCAAAATGCGAACATTGGCATCCTCGAAAGAGTGTCCTTTATCCTTAAGATGCAGATGGACTGCTGAGTCTTGTCCTGTGGAGGTGGCTCTTCTGTGTTGTGCCATGCGCTTGTGAAGTGGCTGTTTGGTCTCTCCAATGTAGAAGTCTGGGCATTCCTCGCTGCACTGTACAGCAAACACCACATTGTTAAGTCTGTGTTTTGGCGTTTTGTCTTTCGGGTGAACCAGTTTTTGTCTGAGCGTGTTGCTGGGTCTGAAATGCACCGGGATGTCATGCTTGGAGAAAACTCTCCTGAGTTTTAAAGTGTGTGCCCCACAGGTTGGAAGTCAGTTGAAAGAGAGGATTTCTGGACTAAGTGTTAGAAGAGAGTCTTCATTGAGGAGAGAGTGGTGATTGGAGCGGACTTCAATGGACATGTAGGTGAAGGGAGCAGGGAGCAGAGGAGGTCCTGGGTAGCTATGGTGTTAAGGAGAGAAATGTTAAAGGATACATTGCGGTTGTTAAGAGTGACTGCTGTCATTTCCACTAATAGTCACAGAGAAGTATTTTACTACAGTTGAAGGCTGTGTGTAAAAAAATCAAAAAACGAACTTTACGTATTATCACAACACTATGAAAATTGCCAGAAAAAAAGGCGATTCCATTCTTTCACGCGTGCTGACTATGAAAACAGAATTCCAGAAATCCAGAGTTTTCTGGAGGCATGTTTGCAAAGACAACAGAGAGCTATGACCTGTTTTGCCTTCAAGCATGGGCAGGACTCAGTTGCACTCTTCATAGAAAGTGTTTCATTGCAGTCACTGGCCAGCGTTACTGTGCAAATAGTGGAGATGTTTCACTTAAGGATCAAAATGAGGAAAACCTGAACAACCCAGCTATTTTTTTTAATCTTTGAAAATGTGTGCTGCTTCTGTGAATCTATCTGCATGGGTTCATGTATCAGAGAAGGAGAAATGTAAGTAGCTTTGCTACTTTTGCTTGTCAGTTCATCTAAAAAGGCAATTCTTTATTTGGAATGAGGACACGCAAGATGTTTGTAGTGATTCCTCAGAGTATGGATTACTGCATATGCACAAATAGCAGGTCGACGTTGAGGCAAGAATTTGACCTTCAGTTTAACAAATAATACTCTTTGACACAGTCAGGTACTGCAGTTTCTGACTGTGTTGGATTCAGGCGTCTACATAGCGTCTATGTGTGTTGTCTTTCTGCAGCTGTCTGTGAAGGAATCCCAGGCCGCCCAGCGTTCACTGGAGAGCCAGATCATGAGCAAACAAAGTAGCGACTCGAATCGTGACTTCAAGCTGAAAGAGATGGAAGCAAGAATGAAAGCAATGGAGAATGAGAACAAGATGCTCCGACAGAAGGTAAAGCTGGATATGCTTTTTTCCCCTACATCTCTTTAAATAAAGAAAGTTATGCAGTTATTTAGCAAAATGTGTTTTTGAAATCTTTTGTCTTTTTGTCTTGTCTGTCCCTCCTATCAGCTGGCTGGACAAGGTAGCAGCTCCACCTTTCAGATCAAAACAGACGAATTATCCCGTCAGTACAATGAGCAGCTCAGCACCTTGACTCGAGAGAAAGATCGGGAGATCGAGAGGCTGAGGGTAAGACAGGAAGAACTAGATTCTCATCAAAATGAAAAAAAAAAAAAAATAGACCACAGAAGTTTGGTTTTCAGATAGGTAAGTGGCGAGCTACAGAAGCTGCACAAAAGTTGATTTGTCGCCAAAGATCTGCCTGCCTAATATTGCATTGGTCCCTGTTCGGCTGCCAAAACAGCCCTGACTCATCGAGGCATGGACTCCACTAGACCCTTGAAGGTGTGCTGTGGTATCTGGCACAAAGATGTTAGCAACAGAGCCTTGTAAGTCCTGTAAGTTTCGAGGTGGGGCCTCTACGGATCAGATGTGTTTTTCCAGCACATCGCACAGATGCTCGATTGGATTGAGATCTGGGGAATTTGGAGGCTTGTCGTTGTGCTCCTCAAACCGTTCCTGAACCATTTTCACTCTGTGGGAGGCCACATTATCCTGCTGCAAGAGGTCACAGCCATCAGGGAACATTGTTTCCATGAAAGGATGTACGTGGTCTGCAACCCTAACCCAGCACAACATTGCCCACAGTGTCACAATGCTTCCTGTTTGCCTGCTTCCCATAGTGAGTGCTGGTACCAGAAACCATGAAATAATGATTAATGTTAGATGACGGTGCATCCCGGTGCTTGTATTTAAGGAAGGCATTGTTTTTCGCTTGCACGTTGTTGGCAGTTTCAGTTGCATGTTATAGGCCAGAAACATAAAAATATATCTTCTAACATGCTCCCAGTCGTAGTCTTACCTAAACTCATTTTTTTTCCTGGTTTGCTCTCCGTCTCTTGCTCTAATCTCTCCAGACCCAGATAACAAGGATTCAGACAGAGGTCACCACTGACAGGTCGTCCTCAGAGAAGAGTCTTCAACTGAAGATCACAGAGCTTCTCACCATGTTGGAGCAGCAGAAGACCACCATCTCCAAACAAGAGGAGGTCTGCAACACACAACACATCAACACTGTGTTTAATTTTGTGCCAGTCAAAGATGGAAGACTATCAAAAGGATCAGTCGAGACAAACCGGCGCTCTCAGAATCAAGAGACTAAATAGAATCAGCTGGATATTATATAAAATAGCTGTTTTTCAGTTCGTTTTATAAAGAATCTGTTAAACCTTAAATACAGATCAAGTATTAATTATATCTGGAGACCTGGCTGTGATGAAAAGCAGACCAACAGGTTTGTAATGATGGACTAAAACAAAGATGAGTGGGTACAGCTGCCTGTGTTCAACTTTGAGTTCAAATAGCCCCACCTCTAATTTCCACCCTCTCACAGTTGTTAAGAAGAGGGAAAACCTATAGAAATAACTTTTTTCTACAGGCTCTGACCCTGCCTGTTGCTGCTGTAAAAGTTTGGTATTTTGACACTAAAAGCCATTTGGGAATGGAGATGGAGTCAGTTAGCAGCCTCACGTGGCCATTTGAGGTACTGCAAAGCCATTCAGTTTGAATTTAACTAAAGTGGGGTTATTTTTCCACACAATATCAGCTTCAATATCAATATAGTCACAAAGTTTAATACTGAGATCTGCATATGCGGAAGCAGTCTGATTAGATGTTTCTAGGTAGAAATAGGCTTTTTATATGTAGAATATAAACTGATAGTGAAGGTAATGATTTTACCGTCTGCCATTTTTCACATCCGAAAAAAAGGGTAACTTGTGAAGCTCCTGTGAGATCGTCCGACTCATTCTGTTCACTGATCCTGCTGTGTTTCCAGTTAAAACCAGTCTGGATTCAATTATGTGCAAACTGCAAAAGCAATTTTAGTAAACCACAATTTTCCTTTATCACCATCAGACTTACTACATTTTGGATGATCAACAGATTTGTCTTTAGTCATGCAGAAACAAACTGAATGCTAAAAATGAAGTTTGTAAATGAAGAAAACAAAGCCAGTACCTTTCAGGTCCAACTACATTCCTCTGACTGAAAGATGATAGTTAATTTAATTTCAAAATCTGTTGCTTTCATTCAAATTCTTTTCTTTTCATTTTAATTCCGTTGTTTTCATTCAAATTCCCGTGCTTTCATTCTAATGCTTTTGTTTTCATTCAAAATCTGTTCTTTTCATTCAAATTCTGTTGTTTTTATTCAAATGCTGTTCTTCTCATTCTAATTCTACTCTTTTTATTCAAATTCCCGTTGTTTTCATTCTAATGCTTTTGTTTTCATTCAAATTGCGTTGCTTTAATTCAAATACTGTTCTTTTCATTCAAATTATTTTCTTTTCATTTTAATTCCCGTGCTTTCATTCTAATTCTTTTGTTTTCATTCAAAATCTGTTCTTTTCATTCACATTCCGTTGTTTTCATTCAAATATGATTCTTCTCATTCTAATTCTGTTCTTTTCATTCTAATTCCATTGTTTTCATTCAAAATCTGTTGTTTAACCTCAGGCGCGTTTGATTACCTCAGGTGGCTCACATCACATACCAGCGCAATTAAAACTGCACAAACTGCAGGAAATAGTTTTGCTCGACATTCATTTGCTGTGAAGTTAACAGTAAAAAAGACTATAAATTCCATACCATGTGTTGGTACTCGAGTTCCATTTTACTCTGACACATTTAAAAAATTGCCTAAATGAATGCAAAGTGACTGGAATGAGTGTGAGCTATCTGTGTGGAGCACAATGTGCCGTTTAACTGACGGCTTCTTGTGGTCCTCAGGAGATCAGAAGGCTGATGCAGGACAGGAACAGCAGCTCCAAGAATGTCACTAAGACCATCATCACCAAAAGGTACGAAATAACTATGACAGATTGCTGCCAGACAAGATAACATAAGTTAACTTGATATAAAGTTAAGTGACCCTTAACTCTGCTGATTCTACTGACTGAGTTCTTGCTAGCTCATGCTGAAAATGCTTTGAAGCAACGTGACGTGTAGGACTAACCCAGCAACCACAGTCAAAGCCTGACGTTATCTTCTCAGGTCTTTGAACGGTGGGCATCTTTTACATAAGGCAGGTCATTAAATGTGGCACTGAAAGACACCCATTTGGACACACAGTAAAAGAGTGGGATTTATCTTAAGTGGAATGACATGAAAACCAAACCTTTAATAGCCTTTATTCTTGATTTTTAATCACAAATTTCACAGGAGTACTTGTACAGCTTGCCGGTGTGGCTCTTCTTAATTAATGCGATTATGGAACGTGTTGTTTGGCCGAAGAGAGAAAAAGGAGAAAAACACAATAGAACAAAATTATTTAATCTATTGTGTTTTGGGGAGATCTGTTTTTTTAAACTGCCACCTATTACACTTTCAAAAAGATAAGTGACAGTTGAATCACTTGAATGCAGTATATACAGACAAATTCTAACCATCCACGTGACTCACAATCTGAGAATAACAACTAAATGTGCGTTTGCAGGTACAGGAACCAGTACCCGATCCTTGGTCTGCTCAGTGATGATTACCAGGTCACCTCACCTGTCAAAGAAGACAAGACCATCGTCATCGAGAGAAGTGGACAGATGATCAAACAGGTAAAAACAGGAGGCGAGAGTGAAGGGTGAGAGTGAGCAGGTCACTTTCACTGAGCTGCTCTACATTCCACACTGATTTAATGAGCGACAGCAGTGCACCTGTACATACAGCTGCATTAAAAAATATTAGGTTTGTTGAAAAAGAAATTACCAAAAGTTCATATGTTCTTGAATTTACATGTATGTGTTTATAATTCGACGTGATTTGAACTGAGATTCTGACAGAAAAACTGACAAACTGCACAAAATGTAAAGACTTTTGTGGGACTTTAAGTTAATTTTGCAGATTTACAACCTGATGCAAACAAAAAAAACTGACAAAGGTGAAAATAAACGAATAAAACAATCCACATGTGGGCACACGGCTAGATTTTATATCAATTGATTGTCAAGCAGCTTCATTACATGTGCAACAAAGTCTATCATCATTATCGGCTCTTAAGTGACAAATAGAATGTTAAAAAGGGGAAATTCAAACTTCAAACTTGGAGTTTATTTCATGCATAATGTCAAATCTTAAAAGAGTTCAAATAAATCAGTGTTCATTATTCAGAAATAATAAATATAAAAACTGCACTTTTTGCGTGCTGTGAAAGCAAGATATCTTATTTTATTATTGACCTACACTGTTTGAAGTTTTCAGCTAAACAGCAAAGCCCTGATTATACTGTCTGTGTCTGCATGTGCCAGTTTTCCCGTGACTACATCGACTTGTCAAGTCCTCCTGCTCATATCAGAGATTGTTTTTATTTTTCTGATCATGAATTGTAACATTAAAGTATTTTGCAATGAAGCAGTAAAGGAGTAATCTACTGTGAAGGAATGTGATAGTCGGGACTCTGAGAATCCGTAAGACCGAGGCTGTTCAAATTGTGGAAACTGTGTTTTCTTTGCATCTTCTCCATTAAACAAGTGAAGCGTTTGCATATTTAAACTGAATTATAACAGCTCTACCTGTTTTTTTTATTTTGAAACAGGAAATCATTACAACCCCTTAAAGACACACTGCTTCTCTCCGACAGGAATGAACTATGACCAACCAGAAGATCCAGATGTCACCCCCTATTCCCCTGCATGCTCCTCCCCCTCCCCTCAGGGCTCCCAGGGATGGTGGTGGTTGAAATCCCCTTCTTTGCCCCTAAATTTGGGATCTTTGCTTTGACCAAATTGTTTGGGGTGACAATTTTATCAAAATTTTCATTTTTTTCCCCTTGTAACTAATAAAAAGGGAATTAATAATCTACTAATCACAGGCCAAATCTGATCAGATGATGCTACAGCCAGTTATGGATTGAGGCACGGGTAAAAAGAGTCACGACAACTGGGAACACGCTGAGATTAGAGTTGAACTGTCCGACGTGGATGGATGCTTCCTCTCTTTTCTCACCTTTATAACCTCATTCTGCTGGTTTCACTAAATTTAACATTCAGTCTTATTTGGTTTGACTCTGCACTTTAGCACATTAATACAAAGCACTCAATGGAATCACTAAACAAGTGATTCTGCAATATACTGCAATACAGTCATCTGTGATACCTCACAAAGTTGGTATTTAAAGAAGAAATGGGAAAGATTGTACACTATGACCTGAAATTTAAAATCTTTCAGGCTTAGTCTGATATACAAGAATATTCACAGGAGATTGTATTGTGATATATTGCTCTGTTGATGATTATCTGTCCCATCTCTACCCAGCTGGGGCAAGATAAGTTTGGATTTGGTTCCACGTGGATGTTTGTCCTCCCATGCTGTAAAATTCTTGGATGGAAATAGTTTAAGTTTTGTTTCTAAGGAAGTAATATTCTTATTTATTTCCCATTTTCTTTCTAGAGGAAGGAGATTGTTTGAAATATATATACTTTATATGCTCTCTGTTCAGTTTATTAAGCCTACCTGTGCATCCTCATGCATCATAGTACAACGTGTCCGTTTTTGTTCATTCTTTGAACTGGCTGCACTAGACAGATATACCTAATAAAGTGACTTCAGTATTCTTAACTGTGAACACTATGAATAAGCTTTTCTAGAAAAGCTCTCCTGACAGAGGTTTGCAAATCTATGCTTCTGTCTAAACACGAGAAGTTGTAAAAGAAACTGTCAAATCTGCTTAATTACCTTTGAAATCACTAAATGTCAAAAGATTGGATCAACGAGACAAGAAGTCTGCAGCTAACCGAAGGAAAACAATGCACCGCTGTGGAACCAAATGCTAAGTACCAAAGTGTCAGCCTCCAGTTGTCACCGATGTGTGTTTTGCCAAGACTGGTACCATGTAGCATGTAGCATGCAATCCTCCTCAAAGCCACCACAGCCATTCTTGCCCAGGGGACGAGGAAGTGGATGCATTTCTATGACTGCTACTCTGCATGTAAATATTTGTGTATATTTGTAAGCTGGGCGTGCTTAGTGTATGATCTCTCCAGTGCGCGTGTGGAATAATCCCCCTCTGCACTGCGGTTCTCATGATCATTTAACAAACGTTCTTAACGGGTAGTTTACTTCTGTTTAGTGCTAAGTGACTGTTTTTTTTTGTTCAGTGCATTTTACTTTATTTGTAAGTTTTCTATGACTCAGAGGTGAATGGGTTCACATGTAGCTTTCATGTGCGATCTCGGGTTCGGGGTGTGTGATGCCTCACATTCGTGTGAGAAAATTCAGGCTTGATTGGATGCCTCCGGGTGCGAAGCATCACATTGGGCGGGAGGGTGGGAGGGGAATATAGCTGGAACTGAAGCATGATTTTGGGAAGGGGGGGTGTTAAGATGGTGCAAGAAGATTTAAAGCACAATATCATATAAACTTTATGCCCGAGTCTGTTTCTGTTTCAGCTTCTTTTTTCTACTCTTCTTACATACAAGCAGAAGGCTTTGTGTCTACTGGGTAGCACTCATACCCCTTTTCCACCGATGCAGGTGCCCAGTTGATAGCCAGTTCCGTGTGTTTCTACCAAGGAAAGACCAGTGCCCATGCCAAAAAACCTGGCATCAGAACGGCACCACAAAATTTCCCGGCCGAGAGTTGGGATCACTGACATCAGTGGTGTGGGAGGGGCTACCACAAGAAAGTGAAGAATGATTGGTAGGTACAGCCCACAGTTTCTGGCTGCCATGATTTTCTTAAAATAGAACTTACCTCAACTCCCTGACACTACATAGTCGGTCCTAAAACCTGTTGCATTGTGGTGCTGAAGACAGAACTGGCTCAACACTATTACTGGCACCAGTATCAGATGGTGTTAAAGAGGTATTGAAGGCACTGTAGCCTGCTTTACTGGCTCATCAGCAGCTTGTGGTTTACATGAAATAGAACACTGAAACTACTGACTTTAAACTGAGGCTGTGTATTTGTTACTGCGCCACAAGCTTAAAAAAAAAATCTGCTAATAACCGAATGTCAGGGTTGGATGGTAATAAATTATATTAAGGGCAAATGTATTTGCAGAACTCAAAAGAAAATTCAGAATTTTAAATGTATGATTTTAAAGTAATTAAACAGTTTTTGGATTAGATTTGTTTTTCTGTTTTGAATTTATTGTAAGACAGTTCTAATGAAAAAAAACAACTTCCATACAAAGTTAATTTTCAACATAATCTGACCCAAAATGATGAAAGCATAGAGAAGGTCCAGTTATTGTTTTCATCCTCTTTTTAAAAAACAACCACCAATCCGTGATTGTCTACTAAACCTGCTTATGTTGTCGTTGATTTGTATTGTAGTATACTGATGCTGATGATGGGGTATAAAATACAGTTAATGATTGTTTGTAAGTGATATAGACAACAGTGAAGTAATATTACAAGATCTTTGTAAAACAATGTGTAGTTCTTCCTTTAAAGAACAGCACAAACTGGCTACAACCCGAATAGAAAGACGTGAGAGGTAAAAGTGATGGTGACGCCTCGACTGGCAGCTTTATTTAAATGCATTTAAATCAACTCCAGTGCTCGAGAGCTACTTTTCCTTTTTTTTACCCCAACACAGCTGAATCAAATGATTGGATTATCTCTTCAGCATGCCATCAAGTTTGGCAAAGGCCTGGTAACAAGCCATTCATTTGATTCAGGTGTGTCGGAACAAGGATGCATCTAAAAGCTGCAGGACAGTAGCTCTCCAGGACTAGAGTTGGACACCCCTGATTTCCTTTCAGTGGTACAAGCAAAACAGCAGTCTTGACCATCAGCAGTGAAAAGTGGCTTTATGCAGAGCTGTAGAAATAAAAGCATTTTCTTCTCTTTGATCTTTGTTCTTTGGCCAGTCTCAAATATGACTTCTACTTTACAATCTACTGTGCTGAAAACTGAAGTCACCGCTTTGACAAGTCGAGACGCATGTTTTACGGGTGCCATTCAATAAAACATTTCTTGAATATGATGAAGGCAAGCTGAGGAGCTGTGAGACACACGTTTCCTTAATTCTGATACTTGACTTCTTGCTCATTTGGGTACTGAGGTTCTCATATCTGTTCTGTTCTGGTTGGAGCTGGTTTGTGCTCTTCTATGAAAGTCCAGCACACACATATTGGAGTATTTTACTGCAAGGAATAACTGATGAGGTTTAGTTTGTGTATTTTCAATATTTTGAGGGAATCATCAACCCCCAAATGCTCCTAGCTGTATTTGGTGCTTATGTATCGAGCGCACCAGTTTTCGTTGTGGTAAAATGCAATGCAAAGCAGGTTTTGTACTGATCAGTAAGGCTTTTAACAAAGTGAACTTAAAACAGGGAGTGTAATGTCCCACTGGAACACAACAGTGAATAAAAGAGCTCGTGCATACATGTATATTCTATTAAATGTCACAAATTAATAATGATTATATTGATATATCAGACCAATTTATCTATAAATTGAAAACATCTCCATTTCTGAGTCCAAACTTTAAAGAAGTTCTGAAGTAGTACTAACCCAAATTAAGTACGGCTCCTCTTGTGGTTTGCTGCTAAGTAATTTTACTGATCACCTGTTTTGCTGTCCCTCTAGTGCAGAGGTGCCTCGAACTCTTGAGGCCTGGAGTTCCCCACCTCTGCTCTAGTGTGTACAGGACTTGCAGCGTATAAACTGTACTACAGTCTCTGACTATTACATATTACATATTCCTCTCTTTCTGTCTCCTTGATTGTATATTTCTGCAGTTTATCGTGTCAAAAACATGTACAGATTTTTTTTTTTTTTGCTGTGATGTGGTCTCAATGAGTTTCACACTGAACTGAATTCCTAACTATTTTAGTGTGTGCAACACATTCGGGTACTATAACTGGTTTTACAGGCTGCAGCTCTGATTTATAGCCTACTGAAAAAAACGCAAAGCCTCACACAGTGTCAACCACACTGCAAAAAAACTCCTTGCACTAAACATCTGATTGACTCTAAAGACAGAAGAGTCGCCCAGTGGACACTCAGCTGCATTTCTGCAGGAAGCCTGTAAAACGATTTTTGACTTTGTGGAACCTGAAGTGCCTTAATGTGTTTACCATGTTAGCTACACGGATCATTTTAAACTTTGTGGTAACGGCTCTCTGATCGCCAAACGAGGTGCCTTCATTTGCTTGCTATCCTGATTAAACCCTGCCTTTCTTTTCCAGCAAAGGATCATCTGTGTGTTGAGCTAAATTAATTGGTTGTAGCTAATATGCAAAAAGATCTAAATGTCTAAATATATTTTCATATGCAAACTGTTTTCTTTATTTTTTCATTCCGAGAGAATTTGCCTCAGTCCTGTTTCAGCTGAGGTGGATTGCAATTAAAATGAGTAATATATCTTTGAAGAAGTGCACTTGTGTTTGTACTTAAATTAAGATACAGCCTGAACGAAGCATTTATCAGATTATGGTCTTACTAAAGGGTCAGTTCACCCAAATGAAAGCACAGGTGTCTGACTTCCCTCTGTCCACACTGCTGGCTTTCACTTGTATGTATCTGGACTTTTTAAAAATCTATTCAGACTCCCTGTAACAAATTATCCAAACCTGAAGCTCCACATACTGGGTTAAGAAACAGAATACAAGTCACTTAAACTGGTTTAAAGTCTACAATGACAAGGATAAAAGCAGCTCTTTTTACTTTAAGCCCTTAAAGTTGTTTCTTTTTTTACTGTCTTCACAATAGAAAAGCACATTTGTGCTCCTTTCCCTCCTTAAAGGGTATAAGAATGTCAAAACAACTGTATTAGTACTCTCATCTTCAAGTCTCATGAGGCTGCTGGTCCAAGAATGGTCAGCAGGGGGAGCCAGCTCCCCTGAGCAGCTCTCTCTCCACTTGGGGTCAATGAGTGGAGCTGATGGAGCAGAGAGACAGAGAATGAGGTCATGGCAGCTCTGTAGGGCTTGGCTCACTTGGCTGCTAGTCAACCATTTTGACTTCAGTCAGTGTTCTCAAAGCCCACATGGTCGCAGAAAGCAGAAACCATCTCAGAGAACAGTCATTACTGGGAAGTAAAAGATTACATGCAAACAGGATTAAAGCGATCAGACTACAAATAATCGGATTTTCTAAATTGTTTATTATTATCATCTGATTTTAGACTCTGAAAACATGTTACTTAATGGGCAGGACATTTATTTAGGATTTTGTTTGCGCAGATTAAAGAAACTTTTTTAAGACTTTGGTTTCCCGTTTTAATATTACTGTTTGTAAAGCACTTTATCCTGTCTATTTATCTTTCTTTTTCTTAGCTAATCTCCAAGCATGGAATTCTATTCGCTGCAGCATGGGCTGAATATTATTTGTTCTGACTGATAACCATGCTAGTTTCATGATGTGGCTCTCCGTGTTTCCTCTTTGCTCACTGACACATTTCTTGACTCGATTATGCAGCTCTTTCCGTGTGGGCATTATGAATTAAATATGAGGAAATATATGGAAAAAGAGAAACAAAGATGTTATCCAAACCTGGGTTCAGTCACAACAAGTTCCATTTTCTTTAAAATAATTTTTCAATGTGCTGCACCACAGAAGAAAAGACCGAGGAACAGAAACTTTAATTTTGCTAAAACAAACGTCACCGGTTTAGAGGTTTGATTATATGCACTAACACAACTAACAAATGAATAATCAGCTACAAATTAGCGTTTTTTGTATTAAATATTCATTAATAATTAGTATTAATAATGTTAATAAACCAGGGGATTTAAATGTGAATTCATGCAAATCATAAGCTTAAATACAATTTAAACTTTATGGCCATAAAGTGCATGAAACTGTATTTACCTTTCCTTTCTCTGATGTCAGCAGGACAATAAAAGTTAATGCTAAACAAAGACTGTAGCTCTTACAAAACTGAGTTGTTGTTAACAGTTACACACGCTTGTTTTCATACTTGGTTCATAGTATGACTTGGCAAAACATTCACCTGCTCGTTGATTATTTATTATAATACATTTAAATGAATTTAGTAAATTCTCATTTATCAATGCAAACTTAAACAGCTAGCCATTTAAACATCCAGCTGATTCAGATCTAGTAAATTTTCCAGTTTCCACCAGCGATTTGCAAACCTCATTGGAACAATGTTGCTGAAAACAGGTGTTTATTAATTCTGGAGGAAAGACGGTTGGTAAGAATGAATCACAACAGTGTCAGTTTGTTGTAAACTGAAGTGTTCTTTGTTGTATTTTAAATAGATGTTGATCTGCCACAACATCAAAACCACATGTCTAATATCATGTAAATCTCCCTTGTGCTGCAAACCCCAGTGGTGTTTGGAACTGAATGGACCCTTTGGCCTAATGTGGATTGGAGGGTGGGCCTTGAGGCTTGTTTTAGTACATCCAGAGATGTGGGGAGTTCGGAGGCTGGGTCAATGTCTTGGACACTTCATCGGGTTACCTTAGTCATTCCTGAGCATTTTTCACAATGTCAGGGCACATTGTCCTACTGGGGGAGGTCCTTACTGGTGGGGAATGCTGTAGCCATGTGGTGTGGGAGGGTGGGAGTAGTGGCGTCAGGATGCCTGGACCAAGCAGAACATCAGTTTGTTACAAGATCATAAATGTTAGTCACCGACTGTAGCTTTTAATGTTGTCGATGACTCATGTGGGTTGTAATATGAGTATATAGGGAATTTCTTGTAGTAGATTTAAAGTTATGTAAACATTAGATAGTAAAAATTAAGACTAACAGAAAATTTAATCAAAACTCCTGTTTCAACGTTGTACTGACCCATCCATCCTCCCTGACCTCCACTAGTCCTAAAAAGGCAATTTCTGCTTCTCTTTTCTCAATGTTGGCTTTTGTCGTAACATAAACACTGTTCACCCCCTTGCATTTGCACAATTATTTTTTTTTCTATGAAAATATAATCTCATGCCACATCTCTATCAAATTCAAGCTTATGCATCATGTACAAACACACACACACACTCTCTCTCTCTCTCTCTCTCTCTCTCTCTCTCTCTCTCTCTCTCTCTCTCTCTCTCTCTCTCTCTCTCTCTCTCTCTCTCTCCCTCTCTGTAAACCCAATATCCTCTGAGGCCCGGGGGTTTCAGAGTGTAAAGGCAGTGGAGAGACAGGAAGAGAGTGACTGCATTATCCACATCAAAGAGCCAGTTATCAGCCATAATCAATGTTTTCCCATTACGCACTCCAGTCATCCTTTCTCGTTCACTCTCTCTCCCTCTCTCTATCTCTCTCTAATCAGATCAATATGCTTTATTGGCATGAATGGATGTACCTTATGAATATTGGCAAATAATGGTGAATTAATCAGCAAGTTGCCAATATACAGGAGGAGGATGATAAATGTTTGAAAGTAATTTGGGACTCTTTTGTAAGTTGTACTTTTGGCTGCGAAGTATAAATACCACATACTCTGAGGGTCTTGGGGTGTAACGTTTCTTCTGAGACAACATCTGTGGTCGAGAGGGGTATGACGGTCAACCAACTTTGTTGACTCGCTTCAAATTGGTTGACTGTTAAGCAAAACCTTTGAGAGCAGTGGTTTTTCAGTGGGCCACAGTTCCTCTTGCAGACCAGCCAGGAATTTGAACAGCTTTGATTCAGCTAGGTTTCAGTACACTACCCGTGTCAGAAGGGTCAGTGGCTGATTATTGGCCAGTATATGTAAATGGCTATGGCTTGGCAATCTTTGTGTAGCACCTTATTATTCCATAGTTTGATGGTTGAAAGAGGCACAGTTCCACTTCCATTGCTGTGATAGTTGAAACATTTGTTGTCAAACCATTTTACTACAATCACCCTCCAGGAGACATATAAGCAAAAGATCCTTTCTTCAGTCACTTCTTTGCTTATCATCAAGGGGAGGCCCACTGATCCAGCTTGATCACATAAGACATAGTTGTATGTGTCAGAATCCATTAGCGCCTTAATAGTCACAAGTAAGATGTTCTTTGGCATCAGCAGACACTGGTCCACCAAAAGTGGTTGCCCAAAAAGAATGATCATATTTAGGTTCCCAGAAATGAGAGCATAGTTCCACAAACAGAATAAAAGATGATGTGGGTATCCTAATGTCACCCATTTGCCTGAGGATTTGCATTTTTATGTCCAAATATGCTATATTTAGACAGTAGCAGTAGGTTATCACCTAACGTTAGTAAGCTTCATATTGGTGCATTACCCAAAAACAAATACAATAACTAACTAATCGCCATAACTGAAGCACAGTCTGTTTGGATAGTCTGTGCCACACAGCGAGCCTATTTTCTCTTCTCATTCCCATCTCCCCAAACCGGTGGTGAGGTGTTTACCTCACAATACAAGGTGCCTAGAGGAGACTATTGTAGTAACATGGTGTTATAAATTTAACATTAAACATGAAACATCTATGTCTATGGCAAAGTCCTCACTTTTTTAAAGACGGCCTCAAGTGGGCAATACAGGAAATTCAGTTTTTCTTGGATCAGAAATATATCAGTTTACAACTGTTTGTCGATACCATAGGTAAGAATTAATTAAACTATAGTTTAATAAATTAAACTATTAAATTAAATTATATAAATTATAAATATATATATAAAATATAATATAATATAATATAAATATATAAAATATAAATTAAAGAGTAAAAACAGAACAGTAATCTCATCGAAACAAAAAATTGTGGTTCTGCGATGATTTGCAAATAATTGCGAAAAAACAACTGATTGAGCAGAGGTTGCATGTGCAGCACTCTCAACCTCTGAGGGACCGTTTTTGATTGCAAGGCCACTGCAGAGGACATTGAGTGGGAGGCAGTGGGTTGGATTGTGATTCTTAATAATTGTCGTCAATCACTCTTAGATTGGCTAAGCTTTGCCAATAACTGCTTTCTAATTTGTAAATGTATACATATTGCCAACACGTTGCAATCAACCTGAGTCAGTCTACACCACAATAAGTGCAACTCGTCTGCAATGCATCTTTTTGCAATAGGATAATTGCCATGCGGTTGTATTTGTGTATAAAAGCAAGGCCATTTGTGAAGACATTTCTGTTTCAAATCGTTTTAAATCATTGACTTTCTGACTGGAATCTGAATATAAGCTGAACTTGAATTGTTTAATGTTTCTGCATACAGAAACAACAAACAAATTGAAAACAGATGGCAGCAGATTTGCAATTTTTGCCTATTTATCAGAGATAATCACTGTGTTATCCCAAACTAATTGCATGCAACTCTATCTTATTGCTGTTTCATCACCGTCTTGATGCAGAAAGTCACTTTCAAGACAGCAACTGCCTGCAAGTGGTTGCAGACCTCGTCTTCAAAGCAATCATTTTGAAAGTCAAGTTCACTGCACGCCATTGCAAAAATTATGGACATGCTGGTCTCCAATTGCTGTTTTCCCTGCTTTAACTGTATCATTAAACAACGCTAGAGGAGAAATTCTTGATCTACTGCCTCTAAACAAGAATATTACAGTGGTCTTGGATTCATGTATGATTTAAGTGTTAGTTAGTTAAACTAGATATCTGTTTTTGCCCACCCAATTCAAATAAAGGATTTATTTACCAGATAGGATAGCAGCCATTGTCACAAAAATAATAGAAGAAGTTGTTCTGAATATTGAGAACACATCATAAATAGATAATTGTTAAACAATTATATGATGATAACAATAACTGTAATTATATAACTAATAATATGAGAATTCAAGAATAAAGCAAATTTAAAACAAACAAACAAACAAACAAGCCATAATATTCACTTTTTTTGTCGTTTATCCATATTGACCTCTTTACTTCATACAACCAGGCCTATCGACCCCTCTCTTTGACTAACCAGGCATCATGCCTGGGGTCAATGACCTACTGAAGCCCCCTGCTTGGCTGTGGGGTCGGGAAGTGCGTGCAAGTGTGTGGTGGGTACACAGTAAAATAACACATGATCGCCAACCCCCTGCTTCCACACTGGGTCACAGCCAGGCATTTAAGTAGGGGAAAAGGCTGTAGCTCACAATGATGCAAATCACACTGCACTGCACTGAAAAGCACAGATTGATCTGCCTTGTAAATTTTAGCTATTATATTTCCATTGTTCTGTTCCTACAGTTTAATAATTTCGTTTTAAATGCTCGGGCCTAACATGGCTTTATTTATATATTTGATCTGTTTTCAGAATAAACAAGAGATTCCTACTTTTACAGGGTTAACATCACTCAGGAACTCTAGTCATATAGTATATATATGAAATAATTTTTCTCACTCATTCAACACTACTGAGTAGTCTGGGTGGATCTCCAGGTTGTGTGTCAGCCTGGATATTTTCAGTTTTCCCCAAGTCATGGCAGTCACCACTCTCCCTGCCTCACGCTCTTCCTTTGTCTCTCCACCCTGCCAGGAAAGTGTTGACAGCTCTCATCTTTCATCCATTTGATGTAATTATGCTTCTCAATCCACATTTGAAGCTCTCCATTCACATTTTATGGTGGGATAAAAGGCCACATAGTGTTCTCACACAGTTCTCAGCTTCCCAACATAAACTTAGGTAAAGTTATGGTTCCTAAATTGCCTTATAAAAAATATCCTGAAAGACTGATCTTTTGTTTTCCTGTTTTTGAGATAAAAGAAATATTTGCATCTTATTTGTGACTCATTCTTGCATCCACTGTGAATATGTGTAACAAGTTTTATTACAAGTCATTATTAAGCCAAAAGAGGCTGTAAGCATAGAAAACCTGCTAGAAAAGTCAGTTTCAAATCTTGAACATAAAGCTTAATTGTCACCTGTTAAATACCACTTTAAATATTTTTGTTTTAACCAACAGAAACTTTCATGTTTGAAATATAAAGCCTTCTAGTTCCAAAAATAACTTGGGTTTATAATGCCAATTTCCCACCTTCATCACAGATGTACAGGTAGTAATTTTATTTTTGGACATATGCTTTGGGGAAGGTTTATAAAATGGTAGTGAGACCTGCTGTGATGCATGGTTTGAAGGTGGTGGTACCAACAAAAAAGCTGAAGGTACTACGATTTTCATTGGAAGTGACGGGGATAAACAGCATAAGAAATCAATACATCAGAGGGACAGTTGAGCAGTTTGGAGTCAAAGTTACAGAGGCAAGGCTGTGATGGTTTGGACACCTGCAGAGGAAGGATAGTGGATATATCAGACAAAGGATGATGGATATGGAGCTGCCAGATGGAGGAAAAGAGGAAGACCACAGAGGAGGTTAATGGATGTAGTGAAGGGAAACATGCAGACTGCTGGTGTGACAGAAGGAGATGCTAGAGATAGGGTGAGATGGACTTAGATGACCAATTGTAATCCCCATAAAGGAAGCAGGCCAAAGAAGAAGAAGACAACACATGTTAAAATTGTATTAAGGCTTAAAGTTATTTTTAATTAGGGGACTGGGTACTCTGAATGACAAATGAAGGCAGTTTTGTCTTGTTCAAAGCTCAGTTGGTCTTCCCCTGAGAAGTTAATTTTCCAGTCAAAGAGCATTTTGTTTAAAAGCCAAAATCTTTTGTCCCATTTAATATTACACAAACCTACAGATTCCTACAGCAAATTCGCATAAACAATGTAAAAGATTCAAATTCTGGATGTAAAAAGCTGAATTCTTAATAATTAATAACAAGAAGTCAGGTTGTATTGAAGTCCATAGGAAAAGGAGCTATAATGCTATTATGATTTATAACCACAGTAAACTCTTTTTGGATTAGTTTGTGGTCTCAATCTCTAGTCTTATTGAAAAAACAATATATATTGTTTTTACAACATAGTGTTTATTTTGTAAATTGTTACCCTATTTAGAAAAAGATCTATGATAAAGCAGAGTATGCTATAGGGCAGGCCAACCCTGTGATGAGTCGTTTCAGACTTTGCTTGTCACCTCCCATTTTTAAAATGGCAATAATGGCAACAATCAAAATGAGCTTGAAGCTTAAGATCACCCACAAACCAATGCATGATGGTTAGGTCCTTGTTTCATATAACTTCCAGCTCTTCTCCAAATAACAGGTGTTAAATAACGTGTTCCAAAGTAATGTTGTAACGCAAAACTGTGCTGAACTCAGTACGTACATGTTCATGTACATTGAGGAGTAAAATGATAGTGGTCTACAGTGGTCCCTCGCTATAACGTTTCGCAGCTTTGCTGTTTCGGGGATTTTTTTTTGTGCAATTTTGCATATATTTTTTTTAAACAGCGCATTGTGTTCTGCGTCCTGATTGATTAACAGCCAATCTCGTGCTGTGTCTCCTGTACAGTACAGAATGCATTCAGCTTGTGAAATTTACATAAATCTTTGATTGCTAGTAGTGTGACTCTGAAATTCTGTAATGTGTGTTTGTAAGTTTTCTCCCCAACAAACAACAATGTCGATGAAATGTTTTGCACCGTCAAAGGCACCTGCGGGTTTCATTCTATAATACTGAACTTTTTTTTCTACAAAGGTTTGAACTTTGAGGGTGTTTAAACAAGAGAGAAAAGTGTGAAAATGTTCATGCCTGTCTGAGAAAAGTGTATAAAGTGTGTAGTGAGGGGTTTTACAGCTTTAAAACATCTATAATAATTGTAAAAAATAAAGTTGGCTTCTTCGCGGATTTATTTTTAGAGCGTAACCCCCGCAATAAACGAGGGAACACTGTACACCTTTTATGGTGTGCTAATATGGACAGTATTAAAAGTTAAAAAAAATGAAAATGTCCATGGACATTACTTTTATTTAGTAAAAATAAATGTAATGTCCATATCAACACTCCTCAAGAGTGACGAGAGCACAATGGTGAAATGCAAACTGTGTCCAGGACAATAAGAACTACATTATACTGCTAACACAGCTTGTGATCGTTGCAAACATCTGCATGGCTGACATGCTAAAGCAAAGCTAGGCAAGAACACAGAATGATGCTAAAGCTGAATGAATGCTGGCTCAGCTCAGCAGCCAGACCCTGAGCTTCAACAGGTAACAAAGACAGTGATGACCTGTCCACCTACCTGTTCATGTTTCTCACATAAGAATCATTGTGTCAGTAGCTTTGAAGCCAGCTAAAGCTTTCTGCTGGTTGCCAACTTTGCTTTGTGTTCATACATAAAAACTAATTGTGTGGGTCCTCATTAGAATCATTGTGTGTGGAACTGTAGCCTGACATTTAAATTGTTAGGTGGTAATTATGTGAAAATATTTTTTGATGCAAAAGTAACATGTACTACAATCTACTTTCGCCAGTGAGTAATTCAATAACTTAATACATTACTTTTTTCTGAGAAACGACCCCAACACTGGTCACAAAGGGTTTCAGAAGAAAATGGCAAAGGATAAAATACCAGTGCACATACAACGGTTGACATCACAATGGTTTCACTTATCTTTTAAATGCAGTCTGCGATTTTGATTAAAGTAGTGGACAAGCACACCAAAACTTCCATTTCAATCATCCCACCATCATGGCCAAATTATTTCATTAATATTTATCACTTGGGACAAACTTCTTATTCCATCCCCAACAACTGCAATTACTAGAAATTTTAAAATAAAGTTTTGATTGACTCTACTGGACATTCAAGGTGGCAAAACTAGCCTACTGAACGCTTATTAAGAATAATGACAAATCATTTGATTCTATCCATCCATCCATCCATCTTCATCCGCTTTATCCGAGGCCGGGTCGCGGAGGCAGCAGCCTAAGCAAAGAGGCCCAGACCTCCCTCTCCCCAGCCACCTCCTCCAGCTTATCCGGGGGAACACCAGGGCGTTCCCAGGCCAGCCGAGAGATATAATCTCTCCAGCGTGTCCTGGGTCTGCCCCGGGGCCTCCTCCCGGTGGGACATGCCTGGAACACCTCACCCAGGAGGCGCCCAGGGGGCATCCTTGTCAGATGCCCGAACCACCTCAGCTGGCTCCTTTCGATGTGGAGCAGCAGCTGCTCTACTCTGAGCCCCTCCCGGATGGCCGAACTTCTCTCCCTATCTCTAAGGGAGAGGCCAGCCACCCTTCGGAGGAAGCTCATTTCTGCCGCTTGTATCCGCGATCTCGTTCTTTCGGTCACTACCCACAGCTCGTGGCCATAGGTGAGGGTAGGGACGTAGATCGACCGGTAAATTGAGAGCTTCGCTTTTACACTCAGCTCCCTCTTCACCACGACGGACCGGTGCAGCGTCTGCATTACTGCAGCTGCAGCCCCAATCCGTCTGTCGATCTCCGGCTCCCTTCTCCCATCACTCGCGAACAAGACCCCGAGATACTTGAACTCCTCCACTTGGGGCAGGAACTCATCCCCGACCCGGAGTGGGCACTCCACCCTTTTCCAGCTGAGAACCATGGCCTCCGATTTGGAGGTGCTGATCCTCATTCCAGCTGCTTCACACTCGGCTGCGAACCGTTCCAGTGCGAGCTGGAGGCCCTCACCCGATGAAGCCAACAGAACCACATCATCCGCAAAAATCAGAGATGAGATTCTGAGGCCACCAAAGCGAAAGCCCTCCGCCACTTGGCTGCGCCTAGAAATCCTGTCCATAAAAATTATGAACAGAACCGGAGACAAAGGGCAGCCCTGGTGGAGCCCATCACCCACCGGGAACGAGTCTGACTTATTGCCGGCAATGCGAACCAAGCTCTTGCAACGGTTGTATAGGGATCGAATGGCCCGTAGCAATGGGCCAGACACCCCATACTCCCGCAACACCTCCCACAGGACACCCCGAGGGACACGGTCGAATGCCTTCTCCAAGTCCACAAAACACATGTAGACTGGTTGGGCAAACTCCCATGCACCCTCAAGTATCCTCGAGACGATAAAGAGCTGGTCCAGTGTTCCGCGACCAGGACGAAAACCGCATTGTTCCTCCTGTATCCGAGGTTCGACTAGCGGACGAACTCTCCTTTCCAGCACCCTGGCATAGACTTTCCCAGGGAGGCTGAGGAGTGTGATCCCCCTGTAGTTGGAACACACCCTCCGGTCCCCCTTCTTAAAGATGGGGACCACCACCCCGGTCTGCCAGTCCACAGGTACTGCCCCTGATCTCCACGCAACATTGCAGAGGCATTTGATTCTATTTTATACATATTTGAGGTTCACATTATGAGTGATATTTCTGTGTCAGTCTGATTGTTAGTGGAATGAAAGGTGGACTCCGTGACCTGCAATGTGCTGCGACATAATTGAGTAACACTGTAAGTGATACGGTAGGTTGGGAGCCTATAGAAAACCCCCTCCCTATCTCCTTTTTCTCTCTTGATCTTTTAATGTCTCAGCTCTGGTTTGTCTCACTTAATTTTATCTTCCCATCTCCTAATCCATCCATCAATGTCTGTTTGTCTCTCACAGACACACACACCCTCTTCTCCCTTCCTTGACTTGCATCACATCGTTTCTCTTTGCAACTCATTTTCGCTTCCATCATCCTTTCTTTTTTTCCTTCTCCCGTGATGAGTGAGTGAATGAGGGGGTGAGGGAATGGGTGTGGGTGAGCAAGCATAGCCTCTGATGCACTCCTGGTCATTAATAAAAGTTTTATACACAGTCAGGAAATGCATTTGAGCTCCGGTGGCTGGAGCTCCTCTCAGACACACAGGAAATGAGCGCTTGGCCGACAGCCAATCCAGCTATTTCAGGGGTTTGTCCGGAGCCAATCAAGTGGGGCCTGGTCAGTTAATGGATGAGTGGCTCTATTCTTCTCTACACCCAAATATCAGCAACAATTAGAAGGTGTGTGTGTGCGCATTTGTGCATTTGGTATAACTGAGCAACACCTAAAAAGTAGGGACTCCAAAAACCAGCCATGTGCAATCATACCTGACCTGACCCAAATGCAGGATTGGATTAATCCTATGCCCAGGAAAGACTGTAAATGTCTCAAACATGTCATACTTAACTAGGGCTGCCACGATTAGTCGGCTAGTCACGATTACGTTGACTATTAAAATCGGCGTTTGAAGCTTTGTAAGATTCTGAAAGACGCAGGAATAAGTTGTAGGATTTAAGAGTGTAATAACGGACTGAAACAGAAGATGGCAGCACTGCATGTCCAGGGATGCCAGCTGCCGTTAAACCCCGAAGAAGAAGAAGAAGAAGAAGAAGCAGTGTCCGGTTTCATAGCGGTGTCCATATTTAGTATCCGCATCCTTTGTAGGCCGCAGAGATGGGCAGTAACGCGTAATGCATTACTGTAATCCGATTACTTTTTTCGAGTAACGAGTAAAGTAAGGGATTACCACTGCAAAAAAGGTAATTAGATTACTGTTACTTTCCCGTAAGCACGCTGCGTTACTGCGTTACTAAAACCGTGATTTGTCTCGCTGTCAGTACGTCAGTGTCTCATGACAATGACGCAAGCGAGTGCCCTGTTCGTGGCAACAGCTGTGTGCAGATCAAAAATGGATAATATATTGAGTGCGGGAGAGAGTATGAGCGTGCAGCGTTTAAAGCGTGGAAGTACTGACCTTACTTTGAGTTTGATTTTGTAAAAAGTGACAAAAACATTAGCGTCCGCTGCTCACCGTGTGGGAAGAAAACTTCTTTTTACAGCGAAAAAACCCCTAAATGTCCAAGCAAGCACCAAATATGCTGCTGCTGGAATGTGACATTCACAGAGAAACTCCTGTATACTTCCACTGACCGAGAATGTAGCTGTGTAAACTTCAAGTATCTGATCGGTTTATCAAGACGTCACACATTTGCAAAAGTGCTCCAACGTTTTCGGAGACATCTGTTATCCACCAGCTCGATAGCTAGCCAGGAGAGTTTATTAAAGTCCACCGAAACAAACTATCATCTTGTCTTTATTTTTAGTTAGCACATACCTTAAACAGTTCAAGCTGTAAGCTAATGATAGTTATATAAGAGCAGACGCATGCTGGTTCAATAACTGTACGTTTTACGTCCAATGGATGCATGATCTGATTAGTCGACTAATCGCAAAAATAATCAGTGACTAGTCGACTATCAAAATAATCGTTTGTGGCAGCCCTATATGAAACACTTAAAGGATGGGCATAAATTTAAAGGATTTGGATTACGTTGGACATTTATGTGACATTCCTTGTCTGTTCCATTCCACAGCATTCTATCAGTGTTGCAGTAATAATTCTGATATGATGATGTCCAGCGGATATAATGTTCACCATCACAGTAAATCAACATTTACTCTTTAACAAGATTTGAGCACACAGCCCAGCTAACACTGATATGCATGTATCCAGATGAAATGAGATGATAGATGCCTTTCACAATATATCATCAAGCAAGCAGGCTTCTTGGTTCTGGACAGTGAGTGTAGCAGGAGCACTGATGAGTTAAAAAGGCACTGTCAAGGTGAAGCACTCTGGTTGAACTCTTGTAAAGCTGTGCACCACAACAGGGCAGTTTTACTTTGCTTGTTTGTTTCTAGCAGAAACATTTCCTACTTATATACGGTATATAAACACATGTCTGTCCCGTCTGTGAGCGCAGAACAACAACTCACAAAGCCGCAGCTCGGAGATGACGTCACACATATGGGTCCAAAGTAGGAAAACCCGGACATTTTCATCAATCTCGAAAATCTCCCTGGATGCCCCGGACAGAAAGTGAAAAGTGGACATGTCTGGGGAAAAGAGGATGGTTGGTAGCTTGCTATTTTCAATCTAAAGATGATACACCATGTTCTGACTGAGGGATTTCTGAAAAACTGAATCTAAAGCATAAAGCTCTGTTATCATGTCAGACATAAATGAAGACAGTAAACTAAACTGTGGCAATGTTTGTCAGGTTACTGAAGTTGGGCTAGTTGGTATATAATGGTGGCTAACTAGAGAGCTATGTTTAGGATAATATAAACACATTAGCGCAGTGCGATGAATGCTAACTTTTTCCCCCACATAAAAGTTATTAACGTGGCGAATCCCAATGGACAGAGTAAAAATTACAATCTACATGGCAGGAAAAAGAATTTCAATCAGGAGAAGATCTGAGATCTTCTCTCAGTCTCCAGCCACACAAGTACTGGACTGAATCAGTCCAGTACTTGTGCAAGTTTGGGTTGAAATTGTCATCACTATGTTATGGAGGAGGTCATGAGAGAGGTACAAGAGTGGGTGTCTACAGTCAACTGTAAAACATGGTAGAGGCTGTGTCGTGGGTTTGTGACTGCATTCAGCCAGTGGTGTTGGGGATCTTATCAAAACTGATGGAATTATAAAAGCAGAAAAGCACCATCAGTTTTCATCCACCATACAATTCCCTCTGGAAAGCATTTGATTCACAGCTTCATTTTTCATCAACACAGTAAAAGGATACCTGGATAGAAAAAAACAGAACACTATCAGGCATTGGTTGACCTTTCCAGAGCCTGGATCTAAACACTAACGGAGTGTGAAATCATCTTGACAAGCATCAGAACAAAAGGAGACAAACACCCAAAGAAGAGCTTTGAAAGTCTTTAAAGAAACCTGTGGAATTATTCCTGAAGACTACTTAAAGAAGTTAAAAGAAAGCTTGCATAAGAGAGTTCAGGCCTGGGTGATGAATAAAGGTAGTCATGCCAATTACTGACTTTTAAGACTTTTGTTAAAATGTATTTAGTTTTTTTTCAATAAATCACTGCACCTAGTTTTTCTTTTCCAAGAAAAATATAACGACAAAACAAGGGGTAACTCAAGGCCTTTGTACAGCACTGTACACCAACACATATATGCAAAGGTAGATAGAGATAGCAAACTGATGATGATACACTATGAGTAAAGGAAATCAAATCAAGATGATGGGAAGAATGCAAGACCATGTAACCATCCATATCTTTTAGTAGGATGGTTACTATAGTCATAAAAAGTCTAATCTCAGCTCCACCCAGTTTCCTTCCTTATAAGCTAAATTTGGAATTTCTGGCACTTGGCATTGCCATGAAGGAGGGTAAACCCAAACTTCAGGGTTCAAAACACATGTTCGGAAACCACACAGGGAACCACATGGCAGCACTCTTTTTACAGCCTGTGGTTTAACTATTCTACAAACTTTCATCATTCCTCACCTTTAACTAAAAACCATGTCAAGCAAAACCACTAAAATGACTCATCAGTCATTTCACATCGATTCATCAAACCCGTCAGCACTGCAGTTCTCAGACTAACCTTGAAGCATATGAAGTAAGGAGATATTTCCCCCTTGCTTCCTGTCTGACTGTTCAGCCAGGCACTTCAGATAAAAGCAGTGAAAGGAAAGAGTGTGTGTGTGCACTTCTGTTCACGTGACAGACATACTGTAATGTGTTGTGTAAGTTGATACCCATGTGCTTCATGGGTGGGACGCCTCTTCCATATCCAGAAGGCATTTGTTATTGCAGCACAATGTGACACATAACAAAAATCATACAGAGATACAAGTACACACACACACACACACGCACACACACGCACACACACACACACACACACAATCACAAAGAGTGCCTCCAGAGTGTGGAGCGCCGGCAGAAATGAATGACTTTGTCAACTGTGTGCTGTAAACCAGGCCATTTGGAATTGATCTCTGCATGACCCAGAACATCTTTCTATCTCTCCCCCTCTTTATCACACACACATTTGTAGTTATTTTCATCAGCTGGCATGCAACTTTCATGTTAGACGAGCAAGAGTTTGCATTTGCTACACATAAAAAGAACGTATAGGCCCGTGTCTATGGATTCTCATTTGTCTTTTATACATTTTCCACACAAATGAGTTCAGTTATGCAGAAAAGTTGAAGTTTTTTGGGAAATTTTGTTTGACAACAATGTCAGGATACAATCTCAAAACATGACATCAGAAATAGCAGCAGCCTTTAGTTTGCATGGAAGACAGTGATCTGTCTGCAAATACTCCCCAACTACTCACTAAGTGGTTGTGAAAGAATAAGACGCACATCAGAAATGGCTGTTGACTGATGACTGTTCATCTCATCAAAATTCTTATTTCATGATATCAGTGATATAGCAACAACGTGCATTTACCACCATCATCATCTATTAATGATTTATTGCCTAAAACAAGAACTACTTTACCAAACCCAGTACTTTGCAGAATATGGAGGAAACTTGTTCTTGATAAAGATGGAAATAACCCAGAGGTCAGAGGAGTAGATACTAGAAGCTGGTGATGTGCAACCAAAAAGTAAGCTTAGCTGAGCTTTGCTGGAGTGCTCACTAGCTGCCCTCCATATGACAGGAAGAGTGAGCTGTGGATTGAAGTTACTGATGTGGTAAGTTACCAATATATTTGCACTTTGAAACACCAATGACAGTAGCTCACCGAAAAAGGATGGAGATTGCCCTTCATTCTGTTTGCATTACTAAATGCTGCTACCTGGAAGCTGCAGTCACCAAAAAAACCCATCCAGTATTGCTTTAAATATCACACAAATTTTCTTAAAATAGGTCTAATTTTGATAATTAAAAGTTAGTGAGTTTTGCAGACAGGCTGCTGTCTTCCATGCATACTAAAGGTGGCTGAGGCAATCACAAGAAGGTCTTTGATGGAGCACTTTGCAACTGATTTCACCCAGTGAAAGCCAGCAACCTTTTGCAAACGGTCACCAACTAGTGTGGGACTACACAGTTTTCAGTTATCTCAAGGCCTATCTGACTCAGGGCTAAGGAAGATAAAACATAGCTGTCGTGGATGACCCTCCACGACAGCTATGTTTTATCTTAGCTGGGCAGTTATTGTCAGGCAGCCATCAATTTTCATAATGTAAATTGTTCCCATATTCAAGCTGTATTTTTAACCTTCAACACAAACAAAACATGATATGAATACTGACCTTTTGTACATTTCATAACACACTTCTAAGTTACCATAAGGTGTTTTTTTTTTTTTTTTTTGGTAATTTTTTATTGAAAAATGCTCTTTAGATTTTAGGTAAAGGAAAGGGCCTTAATTGAAGGTAGTTTTGGTTTCCTTTAGATAATCTAATTGTCTTTGTCTTTACCCCCTCTCCTCAGCGTCTCTACCAGCAGTTTGTTTCATCTCAGATGCTTTCCTCAACAGGAAACAGAGCTCCCCTCACCCCCATTAGGGACTAGTGTCCAGTTACCTTAATGTGTGTGTGCGTGTGTGGACTACACGCTTGTATGCTTGCACAGTGCATCTTGCTCTAGCCAGGATCCTGCTGAGTAAGGGCGCAGACCAAAAAAAGACAAAAAGCTCGTACACACGAACACATGGATGCACGAGCATCCTCACACACAAACATATACACACACACACACACACACACACACACACACACACACACACACACACACACACACACACACACACACACACACACACATAAAAGATGAGGTTCATATTTCAGTTATGTTGCATATTGTCAGTGATGTCACTTGTCCTAATGGAACAAATGAATGAATGAATTTCGATGTCTTCCCCCCCCCCCATTGACCACGGTTAAGTTCTGTGTAACATTTATAGTCCTAACAATCCTAAAATGTTTTCATTTAGAAAACTGCATTACCAGCTTCACAGCAGAGAAGCAGTCATGACACGGGGGTCCGTGATGCACTTATTGTCAAAATTACCAACATAATAATTTGGCACAGACGCCTCAGTGAATTAAAGGTTGTGTGATTTCCCAAAGCACAAGAGAACTTTTGTACCCATCAGTCCTTCCATGATCTTAAACAGTTATCCAGCTTTGGGTTGTGGGTGATGCTGGATACTAACTTATTTTTCATAGGATCAGGGTTGGTGTACACTCTAGACAAGCTAAAGAAGAAAGAGAACAACACACATACACACTTATGGCCAATTTAAAATAATAACTGAATCCACCATGGATGTCTTTGGACTTTCGGAGGAACATGGGCAAACTACAGGTAAAGGGGGAACATGTAAGCGTCACACAGACAGCTCCCAGCTGACTGCAAGATTCAAATCCACAACCTGTCAATGACCACCTGAAGTGCTGTAAAATTAATAATAAAAAATGTCTAATTATGATGATTTTAGCAATTAGAAATTTTTAAAACTCTATGAGAGTTTGTTCATTTCCACGCTCTTTATTTGCGAATAGAGAACACACAGGAAATCGGACGGCTCAGACAGAGCTAAACATGCTTAAATCTCTAATTTCTAGATTCATTTTACTTTGTATGAAGGCAGTATACTCTTAAATGGATGTGGATTCCATTATTCTGTGTTACAACAATGTTATCAGTGGAAGTAATGGTTGTATTGAGAACAAATGGATACATCTCTTAAGAGATGGTATCTTATTAATGTTCTGCGAGAGGTCTCTCGTTCTGTTAAAAGGGTTCTTCCTCACCAGGGGATTCTTGGATCGTTGGGGTTACCACTCTAATGCTGTAGCATTTCTACCCTACAATATATAGATCACTCTTGTTTCACCCATCCATCTTCTTCTGCTTAAAGCTGCAGGTAGAAGGGTTGGAGCCTACTTCAGTTGCCACAGGGTGACCCGGGGTACACCCTGGACAGGTTGCCAGTTTGTAACAGGGCTAACACAGAGAGACAGACAACCATTCATACTCACATTAATGCCTATGGGAAGTTTAGAATCACCAGTTAACCTAACCTCACTAACTGCATGTCTTTGGAGTGAGGGAGGAGAAAACCTATGCACACATGGTGAGAACATGCAAACTCCACACAGAAAATGTCATTTTGTGAAGACATATGCTTGCTTTGTTAGCTGGACTGGTTAACCTACTGTTGGCTGTCTACACATGAGTGAGATCGACAGCTTTTACGTGCTATTGCACTGATCTAAAATCAGAAAAAAACCCAAGTAGTTTGCAAAACAACCAACCAACCAACCATCTGGAGCCAAATTATATCACATTATGAAAAGCAGAAGTGGCACTAAGCCCAGCAGCCACTACACAAAATTCACTTCATGTTATACTCCTCATTGGAAATACTGAGCAAACTTTGAATTAAACTGGTTTGGGCTACATCGGATAGAGAAAAACATCAAGAATCAGCACCTGTTTATTAGTTAACACAGTGCGTTCTGCTCTGTCATGTTCAGACAGCAGAGAATTGAATTTAATTCAGTGATGGGAGAGGGAGGAGTTAGAGAGGAAGGGAGGAGGAGGGGTAACTGGACTGTGTATCTGTGTGACAGAGAGAGAGGGAGTGAGAGAAAGTGCATGCAGCTCTCAGTCATTCATCTCTTGGAGAGTGGAGAGGAAACTACAGCACAAAGAGAAACACAAGATAAAAAATAAAGTTCTGCGATCAGTTTCTCAATTAAGACTTTTTTCTCATCACCGTTTATTTTTGCAACCAAAAGAACTGAGCTGCAGATATTTCACTTTGCTCCTTCCGCTCTCCGTGGAGATATTCCCATTTCTCTCTCCTGCAGCAGAGGACAATTTTCTGTCCGTGAAAACTGAGAAAATTTACAAGCACCAAAACTGTGCCTGCTTTTGAGACTGTGCATCAGAAGGCTCAGTGGTAACTTGAATGCCTTGGACAGAGAGAGTGGAGCCCTTCTTTGCTGTGTGTGTGAAAGGAATGGTTGGGCTTTTTTGAGGAGGTGGAGGAGGAGGTGACCTCAGGAGGACAGCACCACGATCGTGGTGCTCTGGGAAAAAGCTCCGGGAAGAGGAGGAGGAGGAGGGCGCGTCGTGCTGGGGAAGAGCATCCTCCCAGCCTCTTTGTCACCCTCAGGCACACACCCTTAGGACAGCAGGAGTTCAGTAATCTTATAAAATTAACTGGAGAGGAGAAAATAACTCCCTGCTGTACAATAAAGTGAGTTTAATTAAAATATTAAAAAAAACTAATAAAAAAGTACATCAACTCAAATTTCACAGACATATAGACACATCTATAAATCATACATACACACAGACAACCAGGACGCCCCAGCTCACTGCTGCAGAATGGATCTCGCACCAATCGGAGGTAAGCATAAATTCATCCTGTTGCCATCTGATCTGCTGATGGACTATTAATGATTTGCATGAAATTGATATTTTCATTAATTTCTTTTTTATTGAAATCAGTGATTACGGATTAAGTTTTTTTCCAGCTTTGCAGGTTTTTTGTACTTCATACTTGGGCATCATTTTAGTTAAATTCATTTAAGTTCTTTTTCTGGGTTCTCTAAATAAAGACCCTGTTCTGACTCACTTGCTTAAATGAAAATAAGCTGTTCACTATGTTGCAAATTTTCAAGCTCAACCATCTCTATACTCAAAAGTTCTTTATATGATTAACTGATAAGTTTATTGTAATACAGTGGGAGTTTGAGTAGCACCTACCAAAAAAAAAAAAAAAATCAAAATTTTCCAAAAATGAAGTCTCGCTTTTTCAAAATGAAACCAAAAAGTTTGCAGAACATCAAGGCAACCTTCTGATCTTCATGTAAATCCAGCTGAAAATCATCATTTCCTGTCGATTTCATCTCTTGACGTGGTAAAACGGCATCAGAACTTTTCAAAGCCTCAGTGCACATGAACCTAACATCAACTGCAAGCCAGCTCATTGATAACCAATGGTCAAATTCACTGATCACTGCCCTACTATGTTTGCAACATTTTTTTTTTCCAAAAGATCGGGTCTTGTCCCTTCCTCTCTTTCTTGTGTTTGTCTTGGCTGCTGGAGAAACAGTCAGGAAGAGATGGGTTTTACTCTTGAATCTGTACTCTCTATAAATACATATTACACATGTAAAACAAGCAAAAGGTGGCTCCATTCAGTCATTTAGCCGTACTGAATCTTTGTTGTCAATTTTGACTTTTATATTTATGTTTTGAAACAATAACAACTACTGCACAAGGTCTGGTGACTTTAATCAAACGCTTTTAAATCACCGGGAGGTGCGATCAAACAACCAAATGCAATGGTGTACTATAATCATATTAGCCAACTGTTTCTGCATGTTAACATCAGTCTCGGTACGTTTAACCAGTATGTGTGTGCGGGGAACTGCGACGGGGACATGTGGGGTTGGGATTGATTGTCCTCAAGGTCGGATGCAGAATGTCAATACCCATCTCCGCTGGGGTGGGACTGGAGGGGTGGGTGGATGAGAAACTGATGGGATGGACCGATGGGATAGCATGAAAGAAAAAGAAAGTGAATGGGATTAGAGGAGTGGCAATGCTAGGCAGAGGGGCTGACCATGAAAGGATGGATGGATTGTAGAGGAAAACTATGACGAGACAAAAAAGAATGATAAGATGTTTGAAGATAGGGATGGGATGGATGGAGATGGAACGCAACAGGAGCTAATACACTTCCTAATAAACTAGAGAACCACAAACTTATCAGATTTTGGGAAGATTCAATCAAATCAAACACAAACTTGTGCTAACTGTGCATAAGGTCATCAGATGTCACCTGACTGTAAGGCAGTCATCAGAAAAGTCAAACATATTTACAGGAGTTTTATTTTCCCCAAACAAAATCCTCCAAATAGTCAATCCAGTGATGTCATACAGTTTAGATTTGAATTTTATACTTTTTATGACAATAACAGTAAAAAGATGCCACTAGTTCCCTCTTTAAATGTATATTTCTTTTATTTACCTTCAGAAAGAAATACATAATGTTGCTTATATGCTCGTAATATCTCAGTAGTCTTTAGGGCTTGAAAAAAGATGGAAAATGGACTTCTTTTGCTTAAAGAAGTCCATTTTCCTTTTAAATTAAAGCTCTTTACAAATATATTCTCAGGATTTTCTAATAAAACGCTTAATGTGATCTGAATTTTCCACTGGCTTCTCTGGACTGTTGTCGCTTGCTTAATCCGAACAATCAAACATCACATTTGGCTCTACGTCTAAGATAACTAGTCACAATCTCGTAACTTTTCCCTTTTTGTTATAAAAGAACAAATAAAATATTCAAAATATATATTATATAACATATAACAGAATAAAATGAGAAAGCTGATAATTTGCTTCAAATCTATGGTACTACGAGAGTGTGAAACAAGCAACAGGTGTGAATCTTTACCGTCGCGTTCGTGTTTCAGGCCTCATGTGGTTGATGTTATTCAGTCTTTAGTTGTCCTTAAACTTCAAATCACAGATTGTATAACACCAACGATGTTTGTACAAGAAGCTAGAATTTGGAAACCACTGATTTAAGAAAACTAAACTGACCGGAGTACAGGAAATATACATAAAAAAATGTATTAATACAAACACTCAAATATGGTACTTTTACAGAAAGTGAAAGAAGTGTTTTTCTCCATTAGGAAAACTACTTGCATACTTTTATACTCTCTCATACCCCTAAACCAGTTTGGTAGAGCATGCAACTCGAATCACAAAGACAAGCTGGGCTTTTTAAGCGTTCAGCACAAATGTCACCACTTGGTTGGTATTTATTGCCTCCACTAAGTTGCTATGTTTTTGGTAATGTTTGCATGCATGCATGTGAGTGCATGCAGGTGTAGAGTGGGGTCATGTTAACAATCCATTTAATCCACAAAGGTCGTCAATGTCAACTTTAACAACTAAAAACAAAAAAAAAATCCTTATAACTATAGGTCTTACAAGTGTGGTGTGTATTGCCAAGATATAGAAAGTGCAGGATAAAGATTTAAAAAAATCATGTCACATTTGACCTTTGACCTCTCCTTGAAGGTCAATAGATTGATCGGAAGGCCAAAGTGGTAATAAAGCCACATAGAGCAATTTTAAATGACAATAGGTGGTCAGACTGAGAAGAACATGCCGGCATGGGATACTTTTTGAGTATAGTTGGTTAATTTTGTTGCACGCTGAAGTATTTGATGAGAAAAACAATGCTGATCGAGTCGGTATCAAGGTTTCATTTGTCTCTGCTGACAACACGTGTGAGAAATGTGCATTCTTATCATACTTTCATGATGTTTAGACTGCGTCCCCTTTGTTACTGTTAATGAAGTACTGCTCGTTCTCACACATTTCTTCTAACTTGTTTAGTCTTAAATCAATCTTTTTTTCTCCTTCTGGGCCTCTAAGTCACACAATCTATTAGTAAATCCACTGCTAGCCACTTTCACGTGTGAACTTAGAGGTCGGGACATTGAAGTTGTCCTCACTAAGGTGTAGCACAAAGAAGAAGCAGTCCATCCAAACAGTCAAGATTAATATTGTCACCATAAAATCAGACATCGCTCAGACTTTGTACAAAGGAGCTGAAAGTTTGTTTGACATCACAAAGACTGAAAAGTTGAAGAAACATATAGAGCAGTGTGAAGTCTGACCTTTAGGCTCACAGGGCTTAATCCTAACCTCATTATTAGAAATATTGACTACGTTTTTGTTGAGGATCCATCATTTGTGATGCAACTTCTATCAGATAAAACAAGGAAAAGCATAATTGGTCTACTTTAATATCTTGTCTAACCAGCTGACTATTTCTAGACAGTTTCAGGGGTGTAGGCGTGAAAATAACATTATTGAACGTAAAGTTCTTATTAGGAAGTAACTTAACTGGTCTGAACCAGAAAAGCTCTTATGGGTACTGTGGTAGAGCCTTTATAACGTCTAAAATGTACCTAAAAATCACGACAGTAAACTCAAATCCAAATCAGCAACGCTCGAACTATTTAGTTCCAACTCCAAACGTCATCCATTGATCCATATTCGTGCCTACAGCTAAATCTATAGTGGGCAGAATTGTACACTTAATGGTGCAGATCAAGATGGCAGCCTGCCATGTACCGTAATATGAACAGTAGCCTATAAGCGATCACTATTTCATCCATTGGTACTTTTTAAAAAAACATACTGATTTCTCAAGATAACAGTTCATGTTATTGGCCGTCTATAACTTAGTTTTACATAAATTATGTGTCAGGAAAAAGAAAAAAAGTGTAACTTATGTGCAGCTCCTGAAACAAATCTCCACCACTTTCATTTTTATGATTACTAATTTCACCATCCCTTACTCATGCGCTGTCTCTTCCCTTCCTCTTTTGCTGCTTCCCCTCCTGTCCCACCCCCTCTGCCTGGACTTGCTGGTCTGCAGTGTCTATTTCAGTCTTTCCGTTGGGGTCAGATTCGGCACATCCGGTATCTCATCCAGTTTATTGTCATTCAATCCTGCTGCGCTCCCGGAGGGCATCAAGAGGAAGGCCCCTGGGTCTTAGTGCCTGATTGGCAAAACACGCATGTACATACAGCTGGAATTTGAGCAGAATGGATTAAAATCTATATCTAGTACAGTTGGGTCTTGTAGTGCTCCATTATGAGTCCAAAGTCTTTACATACAACAGCAAAGTACATGAATATGTAACTTATTTGCCTAGAAGTATATCGGTGCATTCAAATGAGAGGTCTGTGGCAATTAGAAGCTTTACAGTCCATCATTATTTTTTCATAGATCAAATCATATTTCAATATTGAAGGTTTTCTGTAGTTATAGATTATTTTTCTTGTGTTAAAATAGCTCCAAGTTTTACACTGGGAAATCAGGCAGCTCAATAGTAGGAAAAGTAACAAAGACAGCATGGGATTAATGGTCTAAGCATGGCACTGCAATGGTATCCCACAGGCACCGTGCAGACCTATATGCTAACCTCCACGGTGTAGGTGTGTGAGTTGGGGACACAAAATGCTTGTCCACACTCATAATGTGGGTGATTCTTGTTTCTAAGAAGACAGAAGTAGAAGTAAAAAAAAAAGAAAAAAAAAGCATTAAATGTAATTAAAATTCTCCATATTGTCTGCACAATAGCTAATCCAATAGTTAATCCAATAGCTAATATAATAGCTAATCCTTGAGCTAACAGGAAAGGGAAATGGATTTTCAAATGAGGAGTGGAATTGCCATTTTAAATGTCAGAAATAAATCTTTGATTCTGGAAACCATTTAATTATTTTTCTTTTTCAAATTGTTTTTTAAAAATGATTTTGAAAATTAGTTTTTTAATTTGGAATTTAAAAATGTTTTTTAATTGAGTTTCATTCTTTTTTTGTAAAATCATTTTCGATTTGAAGTATTTATTGATGGATTAATGATTCATTTTGAAAAATAGATTTAAAAATAGTGTTTTTATTTAAAATTTTATTATTAAATAATAAATTACTGTAGTAATGCTTGAATAAATAAAATAATTAAAAAATGAATTTGCAAATACATAATTTATTGTACAATTCATGATTTAAGCACAGAATTCATTATTTCAATATGTGTGATTTGAGCCTCCCAAAAGGTTTTTTTTAAGTACATATATGTATACATATATATATATATATATATATATATATATATATATACACACACACACACACACATATATAAAAAAAAAAAAAAACACCCAGCACGCCCCTGCGGGCGGTTTATCCTTCAAGCTCGGGTCCTCTACCAGAGGCCTGGGAGCTTGAGGGTCCTGCGCAGTATCTTAGCTGTTCCCAGGACTGCGCTCTTCTGGACAGAGATCTCCGATGTTGTTCCCGGGATCTGCTGGAGCCACTCGCCTAGCTTGGGAGTCACCGCACCTAGTGCTCCGATTACCACGGGGACCACCGTTACCTTCACCCTCCACATCCTCTCGAGCTCTTCTCTGAGCCCTTGGTATTTCTCCAGCTTCTCGTGTTCCTTCTTCCTGATATTGCTGTCATTCGGAACCGCTACATCGATCACTACGGCCGTCTTCTTCTGTTTATCTACCACCACTATGTCCGGTTGGTTAGCCACCACCATTTTGTCCGTCTGTATCTGGAAGTCCCACAGGATCTTAGCTCGGTCATTCTCCACCACCCTTGGGGGCATCTCCCATTTTGACCTCGGGACTTCCAGGTTATACTCGGCACAGATGTTCCTGTACACTATGCCGGCCACTTGGTTATGGCGTTCCATGTATGCCTTGCCTGCTAGCATCTTGCACCCTGCTGTTATGTGCTGGATTGTCTCTGGGGCATCTTTACACAGCCTGCACCTGGGGTCTTGCCTGGTGTGATAGACCCCAGCCTCTATGGATCTTGTGCTCAGAGCTTGTTCTTGTGCTGCCATGATTAGTGCCTCTGTGCTCATTAGTGCCTCTATTAGTTATTAGTACAGAGGCACTAATATATATATATACACACACATATATATATATATATATATATATATATATATATATATATATATATATATATATATATATATATATATGTATACACACACACACACATATATATATATGTATACACACACACACACATATATATATATGTATACACACACATATATATATATATACACACACACACATATATATATATACACACACACACATATATATATACACACACACACACACATATATATATATATATATATATATGTGTGTGTGTGTGTGTGTGTGTGTGTGTGTGTATATATATATATATATATATATATATATATATATATATATATACACACACACATTTTTTTTTTTTAACACTTTTACCAAGTGTAGTTTTATTTCTCTCTGAAACGTGATCCCTGTACTTCTGAAGTTCTGGCCACACGAGTTGTTAATCGCGTTGAACCTGACTGCTGGTCACTTTACTGTATTTACTACCTGCACACATTACTATCAGTGGCTTTCTTTAAACTCACTGGTAGTTGCTTCAGTCACTTGCCCAAAAGTTGAGAAAAGTTTATCTTGGGTCACGCTCACTTCACATCCCCAGCAAGTAGTTCCCCCATAGTTGCCTGAAGTTGCCAAATATCTATATGTATGTCTTTCTATGGTCTCTGTTTGCCATGTTGGTCTGAACTGCTTCCAGTGTGGATGTAGCTTAAAATCCTGGCTATGCCCCTGTTTGGAGTTGGAGGTTTCCCTTCTTATATTCAGGCTCAGTGGCATATTGGCACAAACATTAAATCAATATTGATCTTCTCTGCTGAAAAAAAGGATAATTTCCCAAAATGTATTTATGTAAACTAACAGATTGTTTACCACAACAGTCAGCGCTTGATAGCATCTTTCATGAAAGACA
Organism: Maylandia zebra; assembly: GCF_041146795.1. Classification (NCBI taxonomy): domain Eukaryota; kingdom Metazoa; phylum Chordata; class Actinopteri; order Cichliformes; family Cichlidae; genus Maylandia; species Maylandia zebra. The sequence goes on along the minus strand of NC_135176.1, from coordinate 29,799,126 downwards.
ATTTCTAACACCTCGCAAAACGTTAAAGGAGTAACAAGGACAGGAGAGCAGTGAGAGGATGAAAGAGAAGGTGGAGGGATTGCAGTGAAGGTGACATTTGGGAGCGAGAGGAGCAGAGAAGATAGGGGAAGATATGACAGAAGGAAGTAGAAGAAAGGAAAGGAGACGTGAGGAGAGGGCAACCCCTCCTCATTTCGAGGCAAAGGGTCACTGCAGTCAGTTCTAAAATAGCCAGAAACCATGATGTCATCTAGGGGGAGATGCAACAAAGCCTTATCCATTAAACTCCATCGACCATCAGCAGGTCGAGCCCAGACTCAGCGGAAGTCAGAGAGTCAGCGGGCAGACAAGGAATCAGGACTAATTACAAGTTTCTTTTTCCTCTTGATTTTATGAGGCAAATGGGTTTTCAACATTAAACACTTTTTTTCAGAGTTTATAAAACTCTGGAAGCGCACTTAGCATAGACCGCATCCAAACAGTGATGGTCAGCTCTTAAACCCAATGCCAGAAGTACAATATGCCAACTGTTAATGATAATATTTAGAGGTTTCAAACAAATAAGCTTATGTTATAGTATTGTTATCATTGTCTACTGTCCTGTTCTCTAATGGATGGCTGTCACCTGGACAAAAAGTGATGACTTTAGTGTTTCTGACTTAGTTGATAAAACGCTGCTTGGATAATGTAACTCGCAGCAGCGAGTCTTTGCTTCATGTCTAATTGCACTGAGAAAAACACAGACTTCCTGCTTCCTGGTATATGAAGGTTTAAAGATATGAAAAAACCTTCCTGTGTGATTACCTACATCACAACCATGAAAACATATGAGGCAATAAAAGAAAAAAATATGAATTCCTGTTTTATGTGTATCAATGATACAGATAGACTGCACTGAAGTTTAAACATGGCAGTATGAGAAACGACTGGGCAGCAGTGTAGATCAGTGTGTGGTGTGCGTTTTTGTAGAAATGTGTGATAGAGGAGTGTGTGTGTGTGTGTGTGTGTGTGTGTGTGTGTCCCAGGGCACAGGCTCAGTCATTACTGATACTCCCCTAGCACAGAGGTCCATCCTCAGGTTACCGCTGACGGCCTCTTGAAACAACAGCTCCCTATGACTGTTTTCTTTTAGGCTGGTTTGCTTCATTGACATCCATTGTTTATGTTACTTATGCAATGTTTGGAGAATTCATCATGGTAAAAGAAAAGGAAAGAAACAAAAACGTGCCAAAACAAACCGCGTATTCATACTGTTAACCCTCTCTGTCCGTCTCCTGTTCCTGTTGATTGTTTTTCTGTCCCTATGTCCACAATGATACTTGTTCTTATCCTGTTCTTATGCTGCCGAGCACAATTTTCACAAAAATCCCCAATCCCCGTTCTACTCTGAACCAGATAGATTATAAAACAATTACGGTGCTTCTTGCCATGGAAGTTCAGTATAAGCCGCAAACGTGCATCAAGTTACCCAGGAACATCCATCTTATTTAGGATCACGAAATATCAGGAAAGCATGTGATCCAAATTTTCAATTATTCTAAATTTACTAGAATAGCAAAGTGTTTGATGAAAGATGTGATGCAGCGCGCTGCTATAGTCCTGAAACTCTAAAATTCATTAGTGTTTTGCATTCCCCCATGTTCCCCTGTCTCCAAGTCCGTGGGTTTAGGTTCTTGCAGTTAACACAAATTTGTGAAACAAACACAACAAGCTGAAAGTCAGTGATATCTATCTATCTATCTATCTATCTATCTATCTATCTGATAATAATCTGACAATACTATAATATTGGCCATATTATATTTACATTACCACAGTGAGATGACTTTAGTCTCATGAACAACATTAACTAATTGTTATTTACTAACTAATCTTAAATGACTGTTCAGCACAGAAATGAAGCCCAACAATCATGTTTTACAGTCCCGTGGTCTCAGCCTCAGATACTCAGCTAATCAAAGTGATGTCATGACAAAAATGAATGACCAACAAAACATTTTTCTCCTTCATTTCTGTCAAACAAAGCTGTATGTAACGTGTCTCGCGGTTAGTATCGTAGTTGCTAGGCAACCTGAACAGCGCGACGAAGCGTATACCGTCCCATTTCACAAGCCTCTCACTTCCGCACTTGTCGTACTTATAGTACGCACCGTAGTGCGCGTACTTCAAGCGTGCAGACCCTGAACTGGGACACAGCTTGAGCATCACAACTGAAAACAACAGGAAATCTCAGCTCAGCCAATCAGAGTGGCTGATTGCATGCATAAAGGCCATGTGTTGATTATGATACCAGGGCCTTTAAAACAGACAATATTTTCCTCTCTAATCTTCCTAGAAACAATAATTGTATTAAAAGTGTATGCTTACCTGTAGAGCTGCTTATTTACTTCACTAAGATTTCCATCAGTCTTCATCGCAGCAATAAACATCAGTCTATGGTGGAATTTAATCATAAAATAGAAGCTTTGGACAAAGTTTTAGTTCTGAAATAAACTCTTGTTTTTAATTGTTTCTTTGTCTACAACCTAACAATATCATGCAACAGAGAAAAGAAATCCATTCTGAAAATCGTGAGTCGTTCAACTGCTTGTCGAATTTGTTGAAAATGTCCTACAGTAACTCTACATTCAAACTCTATAGTTTCAAGCCTTCTGATTTTACTTGCTGTAAGTATGTCATATTAGAGGGGGGCAATAGTAGGCACGACCAGAAAGAGTAAATAATATGAGGTCATGGAAATAGTTGGCAGGCCTCTTCTTTTTTAACAATTAGATGGTGTGATAGGCGAGCAGAGTATAAGCGAGCCACGGCCACTGCTCTGTGATGAGATTAGTCACCAGGTCCTCTTCTCTCTCCTCAGACTAATTTGAAAATGCATCCTCATCCAAACAACCTGGCCCTCCTTATCTGCTGCTTTATGGCTGGATTTCTGGAAGCAGGGCGGGGGGGGGCTATATAGAAAAGCCAGAGGGTTGGGCACCATTCTGTTCAGGCTGCCACAGTTTGCTGTTTGCTCAAAGGTGTCTCCTGGCACGGAGGACAGGAAGTGTATTTTGTATTCTTGCTAATCACCTCTCCTGCTCTCACAGTGATGGATTGCCATTCTTGGGTTTCAACCATCCTATCATCCCTACATCTGTTTGCTCTTCCATTACTGTGTCTGCACTGCCTTTTTCAGTATCCACTTCTCTTTTTTACTCCTTTTTATTTAACTTTTGGGCACTCAAAACAGTACAAAAAAACTCCCAAAACATTTGCAATTATTTAACATATTTTTCTGGCTAAAATGAGAGATCCTGATGAGATATTTCGCAGTCTGATTCAAGCGGTCTACTGCTTATGAGAGAGGCATGGCAGTAGACTGAATCATTTAGGTTTTTGGACCATTATTTAAAAAGAAAGCATCACGTGGTACTGCAATTAAAGTAAGTGCAAAAGGTTGTGTAGCCTATTATCACAGAATATTTAATTCATAAAATAATTTTACTTTCATCTACCATAAATTAAAGTTTTTTCCACATCTGCTGAAACTTGGACAGCGGCAGACACGAATGCTCTTACTGTAATAGTGGTAAAATACATAAACTTTCCCACAATCAGTTACTTTCTTCCAGAATTTTCCCATCTTGCCTTATTTGCAACACCAGTGCTGTGTTATGCCATTATGGCTTTCATATGTTTGATAAATTTCCATCAGCTGTTCATCTGGCAATATGTGTCTCAATGAGTGGCATTCAGTTAAGTCTGACTTTTTAATTTTTATTTATTTATTTTTTGGCAGAACAAGTGTGAAGTCATGCATCAAACAGACTTTCCTCATCTCAACAAACAAATCCATAATGCAGTCCTCTAAAGATAATTGACTAGTTTTTGGGGAAAAGATGCCATTAATACAGGGAGACAGAATTTTAGGGGCATCTTTGAGCTGCATAGACATGACCATGCCTCAGTGTCTTTAATACATTTGAGTATGAAAGCAGAACAATTCCCAACAAGTATAATCCCAGCCGACCACCCATGTCTAACATCTGCAGGACAATACTGCAATTCCAGAATCAGCTAATAATAATTAACCTGCTAGAATCCAGCAGAATAACACAATAACACAACATCTGAGGCTCGTGAAAATGTTTAATGCATTGTTTTCTTTTTCAAAAACCAAAGAAAAGAATCTCCAGTGTTTCTTTTGCTTTGGCAGAAGAGTGGACACTAATAGAGGAAACATTTTTGAAATAAGTCTAGATGCATATGGATGGAGCTAAAGAGACACATTTGCTTCTGCTTCCTCTTACCTCCATGCTCTATCTAATCTCATGATCTGAGCTGCTTTAAACGCATTTCCATTTGGCCTCATTACTCTCTAAGAGGGCCGGCCCCATGTGAGGAGTGAGCCAGTGATCTCTCCCCGTTGGCCACTTGGCAAGACTGCCATTTCTCTGTGAGGATATAGCTGTGTGTGTGTATGTGTGTGTGTGTATATATATGTTGGCTGCTTGCTTTATCACAAACAAACACAAAGAACCGAGCATTTTTTCTCTAAATTAAGCAACAGCGTTCTGTCTCTGATGTTCAAACAGGAAATCAAATCAGTGGCATATTAATCTATATTCAGACATTTTAATTTAATATAGTATAATCATGCATTTACTGCACTTCCAAGCAAATGCACGTTAACTTTTAAAGAAGTGGCTTACTCAGCATTTGAATGCGTATGCAACACAATGCATGTCATTTTATACCAGTGTTTCCCATACAGACTTTACTTGGGCAGGATAACCAGATATATTAACACCCTCCAAAGATTACCCAGTCACATTTCATATTTTTATTCTTTAATTCAAGAGGACATAAAGGATTTATTTAATGGCAGACACCTCCCTTACTCTTACCTTGATAGTTGCTAATCTGTTCCTTCCACTCTTACATCCTACTGGTTGTAGGGCCACTCTAAATTTTTAAAGAAGAAAGCCTTAACAAAAAATGCATTATCCATCCATTCGCTTCCGCTTATCCTTTTCAGGGTCGCGGGGGGCGCTGGAGCCTATCCCAGCTGTCATAGGGCGAAAGGCGGGGTACACCCTGGACAGGTCGCCAGTCTGTCGCAGGGCCAACACACAGGGACAGACAACCATTCACATTCACTCGCACATTCACACCTAGTGGCAATTTGGATTATCCAATTAACCTATCCCCACAAGCTGCATGTCTTTGGACGGTGGGAGGAAGCCGGAGTACCCGGAGAGAACCCACGCAAACACGGGGAGAACATGCAAACTCCACACAGAAAGACCCCAGCCTGATGGTGGAATTGAACTCAGGACCTTCTTGCTGTGAGGCAACAGTGCTAACCACTGTGCCACCGTGCTGCCCAAAAAATGCATTATGTTATCACAAATACAATACACAGTCACGTGAAATTAATTCTATCCCGTCCTGTAAGACCTTTTATAGCACTGATAGGCAACTCCAGAGCTCAAGGCCTCCGTCCTGCAGGTTTTAGATGTGTCCTTGATCCAACACAGCTGATTCAAATGGCTAAATTACCTCCTCAACATGTCTTGAAGTTCTCCAGAGGCCTGGTAATGAACTAATCATTTGACTCAGGTGTGTTGACCCAGGGTGAGATCTAAAACCTGCAGGACACCGGCACTCGAGGCCTGGAGTTGCCTACCAGTGCTTTACAGTTTCCATTGGAAATAAAAGGGTAACTAGCAGCCAGGTGCTTCTGTTCAAATAGGCTTGATTAACTGTACCTCTATAAAAGGAGATGTTCAGACATTTTCCTGTTTTCAAGCGTTCAGGAGTGTATGTCCCATCAAATTTATCCCAAGGTCAGATTGTCCAACACTTTGATAAAGTACTAAAATCCAGCGAGTTGTATCTCAGGCTCTACAGGCCTCAGTTAGCATTTAAAATGTTAAATTCATAACAGTGAAACTAGAGAAAGAGTCTGTATGCCTTATTTAAAGCTGTTGCCATGAAAAAAGCCTCTTCTCTCTAAAGTTACATCTGAACAAACCACAAAACGTCTAGAACAACGTTCTTTGGACTTACTGGACCAATGTGGAAATCTCTGGCCATAAGAAATACATTTGGAGAAAACCAAACACTGAACACCTCATAGCAACTTTCAAACACTGTGATAAAAAGATGAAGATTTGGCTTATTTTGCAGCCACAGGACCAGGGCACTTTGAGTCACTGCGTTCATCATGAACACCTCTTTATACTATTCAAGAGTCAAATGTGAGTTCATCTGTCTGACAGCTAAAGTTTGAGAAAGGACTATGATCCCAGTCAAGGTCCAGACCTCAGCCTGGCTGAAATCCTGTGGCAGGACCTTATGAGAGCTGCGCATAAACAAATACCCACAAATTTCAATGAACTGAAGCAATAACTGTAAATCTAAAAGCTGATGGTTTAAATGAGGTAAAACCGGTCCACTGGAGTGAACCTATGCAAAAAAAAAATGTGCATGAGGATAAACAAGGTTTATTAGTGGTGCTCCAAATAGCTCACATAATTTACATACACAAGAACCTTGTTTCTAGAAAGTGCTTCCTCTGAAAATAGTTTGTAAAGAAACTGTTACAGGAAAGCAGATAATTTTTATAAGCTACTTACTGGCATATATTGGTAGCTTTTAAGGAAATACATGTCTTTAAGTATCTCTGCACTGGCCTCAGCATTTCGCTGTGGTTGCTGCTTGATTGGAACCACAGACCGAAACTCAGAGTAGCCTACTTTATTTTTATCAGATGGTTTTCTGAAATAAAGTATTTTTATGGTGAGATATTTTGCTCAGTGAAAATGTACCTCAATAAATCAGTCTAAAATCTTTAGCTGGCAGAGTTGAGCCAATCAGAGACAAATGATTAATATATATATATATATCAATTAAACCATTTTTAAAGCCATTTCTCTGTTGCTCAAGTGCTTGGCCACACTGCCAGCCTCTGTCTGCAGGTGGGATTCCTCCATGGCATCAGCAGCTGTGCTCAACAGATGTTAAATTACAGTGTGAACCTCATGGTTGTGTCTCTTTGGCTCTGGCAGGCTAATAATAGTGTTAGCTTGAGCAGTGGAGCGCCTCAGCGGTCATGATGACACGGTTGATGGTTGTGTGGAGGTTTTGCAGCCAAAATCCATCCCTGATCAAATGCTTCTTAAAGTTTTGGAGAGCAACATGCAGGCTACTGTTTGCTTTTCACAACATTTTTCTCCACATAACACTAAATATACACCATACACTCAAAAGAAATCATTCTTTGACTTCATAAAAATGAAGCAACAACATCTGACATATACAAAAATGAAAGGTTTATTAGTTAATATAATTGTGATTACAGAAAATATGCCTGGTATAAATTGAATGTAGAATGTTGAATGCCAACCCAATACCAAAGCCTTATCTACCATGTGTAGAAGTGGCTTAAAATTTCCAATTACATGTTTTTATTGATGCATTTTACTAAAGTCACTCCTGATAGTTAAAAATAGTTCTTATGTATCTCAGAGAGAGATGTTATAACCCAGAATTTTATGAAAAATTAGAACCAATAATCACTATTGCTTCCTTTCTTTGTGTTTGCAGGTTTATCTGATGTGCCTTGAGCACCGGGAGCACTTTGCCCCAGACCCGGCTTCCAACCCTGGTGCCATCCAGCAGGCTGACCAGGATGGACTCTACTCATTCCTTCAGGATGGAGCTGGACTCAGTGCTGTCGCTTGACCAGATACGTGCCATTCGGGCTAACAATGACTATGTGGAGCGGCCCGTGGCACTGGAACCTGCAACGCAGTCTGGATTCTTTTTGGTCCACGATGACCGTTACCCTCACGGTGCATACATCCATCACCCCCAGCCTTCCTTCCCCTCAGCCATGTCCCGCAGCCAAAGTCAACAGCAGCACACTCATCTTTCCCATTTGAGCCGTTCCAGTACCATAAGCTCTTCTATGTCACGAACAAGTGCCACCTCAGACCAGCGGCTACTGGCAGGTTTGACACCATCTCACTCTGGCTTAGGTTCGGTGGTCCATTCACAGCCTAAAGGGGACCTGAAGCCTGATTCTTTTGGTAAACGCCTGGCGGAAGATGAGGCTGAACTCAGTCTCCATCAGTTCATCTGTGAGAGGTGTGGCCGCTGTAAATGTCAAGAGTGCTGCGCCCCACGCCGCCTGCCTTCTTGCTGGGCCTGTGGACAACGCTGTCTGTGTTCTGCTGAGAATGCCGTGGAGTATGGCACATGCTTGTGCTGTGTTAAAGGTTTATTCTATCACTGCTCTGCCCAGGATGATGAAGATAACTGTGCTGACCAGCCATGTTCCTGTGCTCCAGCCCATGCCTGTGCCCGCTGGAGCACAATGGGACTGCTGGCGCTATGTCTGCCCTGCCTTTGCTGCTACCCCCCTGCCAGGCTGTGCCTTGCTCTGTGCCGGTGTGCCCACGACCGGGCTACGCGGCCCGGCTGCAGGTGCAGCAACACCAACACTGTGTGCCGCAAGATTTCCAATTCCAACCCTAATCCTTGCCATCCCTCGCTCCGCAGCAAAGCTCTGGAGAAACCGTTATGACAGGCTTGAATGAGGGCCAAGTAAATGAATTTCCCCTCAGATGTGGCCAAAAGCAATGCTGTCACCAATCAACGGTCCCTCGGTTGACATCATGACGACAGTGCCATTGTGACCCAACTACCTACGTATGACAAGCCAACCAATCACCCAACCAACCAAACAACCAAGTTGTTCACCTAACGTACCTTTATTTCTCCAACTCAGGAGGGACCAAAGCTTTAATGTGCCTGCTTATGTTGGAGAATTAATGCCTATGTTGAAGAATAAGAAGCTGTTTTGCTTTGCTGGACCGATCCTTAAACCTTAACCAAGACACCAAGACAAAAAACAAGGCAAAACAAAACAAAAAAAACATGCTTTCTATGGTGCAATCTCGGCATGTTAAAATGTATTTATTTATTATTGAATCTCCTCCCTTCTCAACCCTTTGCCACTCTCTGTGCTAATTCTTTGCAAAGGAATCGCTCACAAAGGAAAGAAGCCTGCATATGGACTTTGCAAACAGATTCTGACCTGATCAGAAGAAGTGTGAGAGATGGAGGTTAAAACTACAACGAGATTCAGAACTTTGAAAAAACGTTAAAGATGAACGAGGAAACCAGTGTTGTACTGAGGTGAACATCTTACTGAGACTCAGCAAAGCACCAAGATATAAAGTGAGATGAACGACACCTGTGACAACAGTTTGACACCAAAAAGGGACCATTCACTGTAACAAACGGTGTGAATTTCAATGTTATTAAGCTCATTTGTAAACGAAAAGCACTGTGAGGTAGATGGACAATGTTTTCCCTGTGAGCCTAGAGCTCATTGGGGGATTATTTAACCAGAGGGAGGATGCATCTATTGTGAGGCAGCGTGCGTGCGTGTCCGTCTGTGTGTGTCCTCCTACTGTGCAACAACCTGTGTATGAGCCTGTGTGTTTGTTGTTTTATCAGCAGAAGAAGCCTGCCTTGTGTTATTTTTAGCAGTCCTGCTTCGCTGGAGCTCTGAGGGTCTGGTCGGGTTTCCTCCTGAAGCCAGCCTGTCGCCAACCTCCCTCGCTCCCTCCTCTGACCCACCTCCTTCACAATCCTCTACTCCACTACTACACATAAACACCCCCCACCCCACCCATCAGTTCTCTACCCATTCTGAAATCAAATGCCATTTCTGAACTTCCAGATGATCCAAATGCTTGGAGGGTTTTGAAAACCATATTCTTAATGAACCATTCGTCTATATAATCCATTAAGTGTTTTAGCACTTAAAAGCAAATTCTTGGGTTAACATAGGGAGACATTGCGTCCTATAACCTAAAAAGCTGTTGACTACTTGGCAGAAGAAAAGGACACACAAGGAAGCTAATAAGGTAAAAAGTTAAAAGTGCTAGCGGGGCCTTAAAGGTTGATATACCAATGAATCCTCATCCTAGGGTATCAAATGCTGTGCTTTTGCCAGAAGCTGCTGTTGCACAGATATGCAGGAGGGTTGCTTTGGGCCCAGTGCCTTTACGCACCTTTGGAGGTCACACTCAATGCTGAGAATAACGGCCGCTTGTTAACCAGGAGTGTGTCAGCCAGGAGACAGCATGTTCTGATCTTCAGTCTGGGGCTTTGCTCTTTGTTTGATTGGTGCAATTTCCACTCACTTTGTTCTTTCACTTCCTGGTTAGGAGTGGTTAGGTTTGAAAATACCCCTTGAAAAAACAGGCTTACCTGGAGTACTGAGGCCAGCGTTCATGTGAAGCCAGGATGTACGACAGGAGTACCACCAAAGCAAACATTCTACGTATGTATGAGACACCAGTGGCTTTGACAAAATAGCAGTATTTAATACCCTAGAGCTGGACCTGAGCTTCAATCACAATTTCATTTTCTGTTACTGAAATTGGATTGAAAATTTCATTAGCTCCTGCCTCCCTGGACAAAACTTCGAATAATATCGGTTAGTTACAGGTAAAGGCAAAAGGTCTAAAACTGATCCAAACAGCACTAAAAATGACCTAACCATCAAAAAGAGCCGACACAAGGCACATTACACACCCATACTGCATTGTATATCCCTAATGTCTCATTCGCCTCTCCTCTTAAGCTCAGACGGCTAAAAGCCTTGAGTTCCAGGTCCATGGAGAGTTCATCAAACAGGCAATTAGCTTCATGATAGCTCTTAATGGCCTGGAGAAGAATGGAGCGTGGGAGGGAGAGAAGAGAGAGGACAGGATGAGTAGAGTTGTGGTGTTTGGCAAACAGACAGAATGGTGAGGAGGGATGCTAAGAGGAAAAAGAACAGGAGTCGATGAAGGAAAAGTAACAGAGGATGTTGATGGGTCCATGAGGTCATTTGGAGACCATGAATACTCAGCAAAAGCAGTGCAGATTTAAACTTTTGGATTTTGGTTGTTTTTTTTTTTTTTAGTTTTTTCAGGACTTCAGGTGTTGATGCAAACCATAAATGGAACACATTTAGAGGAGGATCAAAATCAGTTAAAAAAAAACACACACACAAAGTATGCATGTATGTTTGCTGGTGTGTGTACGCATGTACAGGTTTTTAAGCGTGTGTGTTCATGTTTGGATGCATTTGGGCGTGTGTGTGTGTGTGTGTGTGTGTGTGTGTGTCAGGAAGTGACCTAAGCACAGACACACATTGACCTGATATGTTAAATGTTCCTTTGTTATATTTTTATATGTAAATATGGGCTGTTAACTGTAAAACTATTTTTATTCTGCTTTATTTTGTTTGTATGAGATTGATATTATGGCTATATTTCATTATTGTGAACTATTAAGAGTCCACATTCAGGAACTTTTAGGGCGACTGACTGCAATGCAAAATTACTCCCCATTAGCATTTTTAAAAAGTATGTTGGATTTCAAAGGGGTTATTTAACAATCCAGATAGATGTATAGAACCAGTGCAATTATAGTTACATACATTAGTCACTGCTGCACAAATTGGTTCTATACAATAATAATAATAATAAAAAAATCTGAAAGAAAGAGCTTCTAAAGATGAATCTCTAAAGGAGGTTGAGGAATTTTTGCAAATTTCTGAAGCAGACAATCCAAATCATGCATCAGGATTAGGGGACAATCATTCATGCAATCTGTGAATGTTTTCAAATAGCAACTGTTATTATTGTCATAAAAGGAAAGTGAGGCAGTGGATTGCAAACAGCCGAAGGCTGTTAATGACTTTATCACAGAACAAGTAACCATTTCTAACATTAGATGTGCTAACAACATTTTATAGTTTAGACTGGAGGGAATTGAAGACTTGTCAAGGGTTTGCTACTGAACTACTGCTAATAAGGTGCCTTGGAACTAAAGGTGTAAATTTAAAGGGGACCTATTATGCTAATTCCTTAGATTATACCAACTTTGCATGAATCAGTTTAAATTAATCCTTATTTATCTTACACTGGGCTGTGGTAACTGAAAGTCTTCAACTTTCTTCTGATTGGCTGTCCGTCACAAACAAAAGACTTGGATAGAAACAGGGTAGGGCTTTGGTGACCATACTGACATCATGCAGAGCCAAGAGTAAAATAAACTGTAAAGAAGTGAATATTTAGAGCAGTCTGAAGCCTATGCTTTAGGCCTATAAGGATTATGCAACAGAAATGTGTAACATGTCTTCTTTAAATGTCTTCGGGCCTTCACCAATGCATTGGGAAGTGCAAATGTTGCCCTAAATGTTTCTGGTCTCGTCACAGGTTCCACTTTGATAGATGGGTTGGCAACTGTGGAGGACACACTCAGTTTAAATATGAACTTTTCTCTCATTCTTTTTTTTAATATTCCACCTTTTTCCATGGTTATTACTGTTCAAAGTATTGGCATCCAAAAAAAACAAACAAGAAAAACAACAGTCGACATATTTGATATTCGTTAAGCAAATCACCAGGGTTAACATGTCCACCTTAATGCTAATGAATCTGAAAAGTTACCCAACATTTCATCGCAACTGCCAGTTTTAGCTTCTTAATGAAAAGATATTAGAAATTGCTTGAAAATTGGCAGTGGCATGAAAGTGAGCTTTTCAAGGAACTGTTTGTTTGATTGATAGCTGGCGTATTTTACCTTGCATGCATCTCTGTGAACAACAATGCTTCAAAGGCAACAGAAAATCCTGACTGAAAACAATAGTGTGAGTGTAAAACTTTCAAAATGGAAACCATTTCATATTCAGCTGCATCACTGTGGACATGAGTTTCTGATGGGTTTCCACACAGATGCGCACACTGTCTCCTTTAACCCTGGCTGAGCGACTTCAGTCAGATCTTTGGTGCTTGTGAAGATGACTTGGGGAACATTTATTTCTATCTGGATTGTTTTTTCTATCGGGATGATATTGCACTTGTTTTTTTAGCTAACTGTTTCACCTGTGTTCAGAGTAGCTTTAATATCTTTGCAGTGACAACTATCCAATCATAATCTCTACAGTATGCAGTCTTTTGTATGTACAACAGATACACACAGAGGCATAAGCAATGCATTATGGGTGGGGTACGAGTCAAATGTTTTAAAAACCTCAGTATAGTGACAAGAGCTAATGAGAGCTAATTAGCTAGATAATTGTAATAGAAACAGCACTGGTGTCAGTAAACCTGAGTAAGGCACCATTTTTACTGCATAATAGAAATGGAGGACTGTTTTTGTCATTTCAAACACCTTTTTTCAGTCATTTGAGGGAATTAACATCTTGAAATAGTGACTCCCCCATGCTGCATGGCTTGTGCATCTGTATGTAATAAATAAAGTGCTCCAGTTTAAAATCCTAAACATTTTCAACATTGTCCGCCCTCAGGGCCGGAGCTCATGTCTGAACCTGTGTGATGCTGTACGTACGCAGGCTGCCACTATAACCACTACACTTCTCCTCGTGTCTTAGCAAGCATCGCTTTTGGTACAAATTGGCATCTTATATGTTGCAAAAGAGTTTAAGGAGAGTATATGGAACAAATATATATAGAAATTTATCTTAAATGAATATATTATATATGGAACAGTATGCTTTTCACACTTTGTTTCTTTGCCATTTTTGCTTCATGGATATTTATTTAAATGGTTGCAACAATGGCGCTGACATTAATCGTGAGGATGGTGTTGAGATGTATTTATTTTACAGTTGTCAGAGATAAAGGCACAGATTTTGTTGTCATCTTTATTTTTTGAGTTTTGTTTTGTTTTTTGCTCCTCTCAGTGTGGTGTGGCTGCTGCTGCCCTCCTGGCTAAAGATGAACCAATAAACAGAATTTCAAAATAAGAACTGCGTGCTATGAATGAGTCTTTAATTTCTGCAACTTTTCCATGTCATCAGTGAAGCATAAAATATTAAAAACTACTATTATTATAATTGTTATTTTTACTTTAAACTGCTTAAGAAGCTGTCAGACCTTTGTGCTTTAACTAGGGATAATCCATATCATTGTTGATAATACCAGTATAAATTTTAATGTGAAATAAAATCACATGATCGAGCACAACATGAAAAAGAAGCTTCTTCAACAATCTCCAACAAAGCACTGTTCAAAATATCCCCAAAAAAAGGAAGGAAGGAAGAAGGCAGTGATCCTGGCAGCTGGTGATGCATGACCAAAAGTACATAGGGGGCTGCGATGGTTAGCACTGTTGCCTCCTGGGTTCAGAACCAATATTTAGCCAGGACCTGTCTAGGAGGACCTGTGGAGCATGTTTGCATGGGTTGCATGAGTACTCTGGGTTCCTGGGAGGAGTTAGTTCAGTTAGTTAGTTCATAGTGTGAGTGTCTGTGTTGATGTGACAGACTGGTAAGTACAAGGAAATAGATGGCATGCATGAATGATGCTATTTATTTATTTAAACTGAAAACACTACCTAGGCTACTTTTGTGGTTACATTTGTGTCACTGTATATCATTTATTTATTTAACTTTTATTAACCTGGAAAAAAAATGATTTGAGTGCCCTTGTCAAGAAAAACGGCAGTACAATCACAAGTTGCATAAATTAGAAACATACACACATCTAAATCCATTTACAGGTAATAGAAATATTTTTAGAAAAATGCATTATTGTCAGAAATATAATTATTACAAATTTATTTTAAATAATGTGGTGAAATTGTATGTGTATATCACATTCCCCTCGTTCAAACACATGCAGATTAACCTCCTAAGACCCAAACTCTTCCACAAAATGCATTTTTAATTTGTCTTTGATATTTGGGCTGATTGGGACCTGATGAATGTAAAAACAAAGAATTACCAGATTTTTTTTTTTTACATGATTTTTGTTTCTAAGAAAAATGAGAGCCACATATAAGGATGTTCGTTTAAAATTTCGATAGAACAGTTACAATATAATGTCCTGTAAGTGGATATCAGGCCCTTGTAGAGCAAAATTGAGTATTTTAGTCTAAATAACCCAAAATGTGATGTTCACATATGTGGACGCCAGGTCCTAGGAGGTTAAAGAACAAGATGCGAGATTACATTTTGGAGGTATTTAGAGAGCTTAGCTAGGTTAGTTATGGTGCCTGCCCATAGCAGGTGAGATAGTCTTTATTGTAGGGTAAATGTTCCCTAAGTGCTTACCCTACAGAAAAACAGGCAAGAATGACTTTTGGACTTTTTTTTAAAGCTGACAGAAGCATGACTGGATAACATTTTTTACTTGAGCATAGAAACAAAGGTCAGTGTCAAAAATTACTACCATGTTATGAGTAGACTGCTTGACAATTTTGGTCGATGAACTAAGCTTACTGTAAGCCAGGATTGCAGAATCTTTGGTAGAAATTAGATTAATCATCACTGAGTTTCAGGAATTTATGAAACAGCTTTTGATAAATCTTGATAAATGTGTACCTGCAGAGCTGTGCTGGACAAGATTATGGACATGAATGACCTGCTTGAGAGGCAGCTGAAAAGTGGACCAAGGATAGAGCCTTGAGGAACACCACGGCTGAATCTGACAGGGGAGGAGCAAGTATCATCTGTGGTTTCAAGATGGTGCAGGAGTGTTCAACTGAGTCAAAGGCTGTGGTTAAACTTTTATTTGCTTTGTGCTTTGTTTTTTCTCCCACTGTCTGCATTTTTCTCCAGTGATAGTCACTTGTTCTGCTGTAAGTTAGTTAACTTTCATTCTCTGCATTAGTTTGATAACTGGCAAGAGTTATGAAGCAGAGGTAGTGTTCCTGCATGTTCACTGAAAAATATTTTATGGTGTAACAATATTGTATCATAAAAAAAGAAACAATATACAGTCTATTGCCATATCAGTGTGCTGTCATAGTTTCACGCCACTAGAGAAATCAGCCAGAACAAATATCAAAATGATATTAACTCTAGTCAGAATTTGCTGGAAAACAGCAATATGACCACTGTTAAAATGTGACCTGCTGGAAAACAGCAGATACCAAATATTTGTTTTAAAATATATTTTTATAGTAAAAAAAAAAAATGGCAGAAGTTAAACTATCAGGTAGTTTTATGCTTCACCTGAGAATTGCTAACTTTTTGTCATCCACAATCAAACAATGTCACAATATCACAGATGACATTTTATGCATTTCTTTGTTTTACTGACATTGTTAGAAATGATAGCATCAGCTGTGGTGAGATCTGGGTGAAGTCAAACAAACGTTTTAAAAATGAGGATCCCACCCCAGTACTGCACTCCCCTCACTTTACTCTGCTGGCCTTACTTATAAATAAGTAATCAAGGCTGGGTCACACTAATGGCTTCCCAGAGCAGTGAATACAGATGTGTGTGTTTGTGTGTTTTTCATATAAGACATGTGCCCGTAAACAGAAAGGGGATGCGATTACTAGGTTAGAATGGGAGCATGCATGTTTTTTTGTGTATATGTGTGTATATGTGTGTATTTGTGTGCGTGTGTTTGCAGCCTTGGGGGGGAAAAAAGCAGTTCATCATCACATTAAAGATGATCTACACCTTGCACTCTTTCCTCTGGACTCACATATACACACACAACCACCATGTTGACGCAAACATACATAAAAGCATGCTATTCGTATAAATAAACACTTCAGTTTTTCTGTAGTGTGTGCGTGTGTGTGTGTGTAATAAAAGTGTGATAGAGTAAATTAAATATGCATGAGCATTTCGCTCCACAAGCTCTTACCAATAATAAAATAATAAACCCATTCACTGGCTCTAGGCACCGATATGCAGTGCTGACCTGGTAGCCTGACAGTCAGCTAACCCACAGAGGGTGAATGGTTTAGTCCCATCACTGAGTGCAACAGTCCACGCCTCTTGCCTTTTTTGGTCCATTTTCTTTTTCATTAGCCTTTTTATTTACCCAGCACAGATAAACGTCTGTCACTTTTGCACTTTTTTCTGTGACTTCTGACTCAATTAGTAAAAGGGACACAAGTATGCTATATGATTTTAGTGCTTATTCACTGATACAAATGTTTTGCAGCAGTTACTTTACAACAAATCACCTCACCTACAAGTTTTCTTCATGTCCTGGGGCTCATTGTTAGATCACGGAAGCCATTTTTGGGCCGTACATAACACTACATCAGAGTATGGTGAAGCACAAACCATGAGCCCTATGCCACAGGACATAAGCCTTTCTCAATTGTACTGCAGCCCTTCTCAATATTAGCAATTGTACTGTATGTAGCTGTATGTGAAAAAGCCATTACCCAATGTAGTCAGATCAGATGCAGACACTATATTAGCCTAGGACAGGGGTGGGCAACTCCAGAATCCTGTGGACAATAATAAAGTTTGTCTTCTAGTACTTTATTATTGTCCACAGGATTCTACATTTTCATTTTATTGATGAAATTGGCCATTTCTAACATAGTGGTCTATGAGGACTGACTCAGCTTCCAGTGTCCATTAGGAGAACTGAGGCTTTAGGTGACTTTGGTTTAATTTTTTAGATTCAGAGTTTGTTTCTTGGTTGGAGCACCGATCATTTATCACACATGGCCCAAGGTAGCAGCTGTGATTCGCTGCCTAAATAAGTCTACAGTGCAACCAGTAACACAATACTTTGTTAATACTTCTTATAACCGGAAAGTAGCAAAGCAAAGTGATGTTGGGCAAGAAATTACATTTTCCCATTTATAAATGTTCTTAGGTTACTGCATCTAACTTTTTATATGCACAGTTGCTTGCGTATCTTCATTTCTTTTTCCATTCATCAGGCACTGACTTTAATCAAGGTCAGTATGTCTGGCTTTACTGCCAGTTATGTTCTATATTTATTAAGAATAAAAGCGAAGGCAGTTTGGCACGCAGCTGAATAAAAGTAAGAGCCTGAAAAATGCGTCTCCTCTATAACTTTAGTTTAAAATCAATAAACCAAGAGCCACAGCATAATCAAATTGGGACTTTGCAAAAGATAATACAATTTAAAGAAATTAAATTGATACTGTACAGACCTCAGGCTCAAAACCTGTTACTCATTAACACTCTCCAACATAAAGAATATGTTTTAGAAGAATAATATGACAAATAGAGTAAAAACTGTGAATCAAACAGTGTGTTTTGTAACATATGGTTAATTGTTACAAAACACACCAGGCAAGCAATAAGAATGACTTTCAAGGAATAGATGAGTGTTTTACCATTTACTAAAGCTTTCTTGCTACACTCCAGTGATGAGACAGGCTGATGAGTGATGCCACTTCCATTTGTGACTTCTGACCCTACTGGTGAAGCAGTAGGCGTCCAGAGGTGAGGAGCTATCCCCCACGTTGCCCGACCCCCTACCCTCTCCAACTTGTGAATCTTCGCTGTTGTTCGAATGGAGCTGCTGTCCCGGTGCACCCTAGGAGTCGGTCTCATGACCTCTCAAGAACAAAACCGGCTGTCTATCAAAAGCCCATACAGCTGTCAATCACTCGACAAACCATTCTTGTGTGTTTACACGAAAGAGCCTGTAGCTCTGCAACGACTAAGTGCCATCACTTAGATAGATGAGACTGGCCTCACACAGATTCATCACTGTGGTTTATAGCTGTCAATTGACCAGCACAAGAAGAGTAATGCAAATGAATGAAGGTTAGAGGCCAGGCTTCAGAACAGCCCGGCTTCAGAACAGCAGCCTGGGATGCGATGAAGGAATCAGTGTCTTGCTTGGTGGTGACCTTATGTGCCTATATTCACTGTCGCTGGTGTTTATTATCAAATTATACATGCACATGATTTTTTGTTGTTGTGTTTACACTTCCCAACATAACTTTTGATAATGGAACAATAAGTAATGTTAATGTTGTGGAAAACATTAACAGTTCTGCTCCGATTGTGGCCAAGGTCTGTTATGATATGACTCAAGTCACAAAATGGATTCAGATGGCTTAGATGCTGGCTGGGAGTCTGGAAAAGACAAGAGGTTAAGCTGTGGCTTTTCCGAATGTTTGAGCTGCACACGTGTGAAAGCTCCTGTAGGAAAACTGGTATTTGCACAGGTAGATGGCATGATTGGAGGAAGGCAAGGAAAAAAATGTATAAGGATACTGCACTACAAGGGATAAATTCTTGTATTATGTCAATCTGAACAACATTTACCACAGAATTCATTTGCGGTGATGTTATAGAGGGCACGTAGACACAAGCACAACTGTGTGCACATGAAAGCAGGTATCCACCCACCCTTCCAAATCACTGAAACAAGGTGTTCCAATCACTTTCATGACCACAGTTGTGTAAAATCAAGCACATAGGCACGCAAACCGCTTCTACAAACATCTGTGAAAGAATGGGTCACTCTCAGGAGCTCGGTGAATTCCAGCATGCCACTGTGATAGGATGCCACCCATGCAGCAATGTTGGTTGTGAAATATTTCACAAAGTGCAGGCAATTAAGAATGTCAGTAACTCAGCCATGAAGTGGTATGCCACGTGAAATCACCTCAACCTGACTGAACACTTTTGGGAGCCAACGTAGGATTCCACTCAAGGTCATATTAGTGTGAATGCAGATAAAATGAATACTTCTGGTAATAGTGTGTGACAAATGATAGAGAAATAGTATGCTGCCCGTGTAGTCCACAGCATACTGGTTCTGCTCTGCAGCCTCTGTGAGTTCAGGATTGCGGCACACAAACCTTTTTAAAACACAATTTCTTAGGCGAAATTGGTGTGACATTGGGACAGCCTCCGCCCCGTAACAAGCAGCTAAGACTCCTGACTTTTAGTTCAGTTCCACAGATACTTTACTAAGCAGCTTTTGGATAAGCTTGTATGCCCATCAAATGTCTGGACACGTAGTTCTTTCTTCTGTTCCAAACAGATTTACTCTTACAGCACCACATCACCAGTATGTTCAAACTAATCTGTCTCACGATGGTATAAACCCAGATCACGTTCCCCATTACTGAATGTGTGCTAATGAGCTCTGGTTCACAATGAGAGGAAGAGCCAAAGGTTTAAAAAGTACTGACACTATCAAAACTTGGCCAGCACAAACCCCTCATCCTATATCTTAAATCACTTTCTTAAAAAAACAAAACAAAACCTCACAATGCTCCAAAGAATAGTGAGTCCTCCCGTTCGCATATCCCTGCCTTCATTCCGAAAAATCAATCTCAAGTGAGCTTTTGCCTCTCTGTTTTCTATAATATTTTGTCATCTCCAATTACAGCAGTGATGGGTACACTGAATAGCAGAAACAGTTCTCAGTATTATGCATTATAATTTAACAGCACTGCATGCTGCAGACTCTAAAAGGCCCATTAAATCGAATCAGTGCCTCTCTAAAATGTTAAAAAGTTATTGCAGGACTGTTGCATCACTAGTTTCAGTGCACCTCATAAACTTACAAATGAGTGCGCAGCTTTAAATATCCTGCAACTTATTATTATTGTATCAACAACCGAATATAAGTGGCAGGTGAGTTTACATTAACCCTTTAAAGCCGGTCGTTTAGCGTAACTATTTTTAAATCCAGGTAGCACTGCAACCACGTAAGCTAGCGCAATTTTTTTTTTTTTGCATATGAAACCAGAGGAGTTATACTTACATCTTATGTCATCATCTTGTCCTCGGTCACGGTTTCCTTCCACATATAGCTTTGCAAAAATTGCATAAAAAGCACTTGCAGCAACAAAAACATAATATTCCAAACACACGCTTTGCCGATCCGATCAGCTGTTCGTAACAATACGTCCATCAGCGCGAACTATCGCATTTCCGCCATGACCTACCCGAAACCGGAAGTGACGTCATTTTTGCAGAAATGTAGTTTTTTACCATCAGGGCCTTATGAGCCTATACTGGTGTTTTTAAAAGTTATCTTTGACTTTATGACTTTCTGTGTCGTTTCTGGGATTCTTAGGACTCAAATTGCACTGCTGGAAATAGTTTATTTTGATGCATATTCAGTTTTTTTGCAAATTTGCATTATAACATTTATTTTCGTTTTTCCTGCAGTATGTAAAAATTGGTGAATTTCAAAAATAAAAATATGAAGACACTCAAAATAAATTTCCTGTGGTGGGAAACTATTTTGTGCAACTTTTTTGTACAGTTTTGAGGGATAAGCCTCTTAAATTTCTCTAATTAGAAATATATGTTAAAAAAACAAAAACGATTTTCAATTTTTTGGTAGTTTATTGCACTTTTTTTTGGCAATTTATGTAATTACTGTACACTTAATGCATATATATTATTAAAATTTGGGCTATAATGGTTGTATTGATGTATATCAACTTGAAATGCTCCCAAAAATGGCTCTACAGCATGTAAAAATATAATATAAGCTCTGGCGGACTTGGTTCTATGGTAGGTCTTAAAGGGTTAAGGGGTTCAGAGTTTATCTTGCAATGATCCTGTGGGGTCCATCAGGCCTGTTCGACTTGTATCTGCCAGCTGTTAGGAATCGGTGCATAGGAGAAACTGTTCTAGATTTTATCTATCAAAACTTGTGGTAAAGTTGTAAAACGCCCATAAAATAGAAGCTGACTTACTGACTGCAATGTATCCACACAAAAATACCATGATGAATATAAAACTTTACAACCTAAGCAATATGATTTTAAAAACAAACTGGCTGATTCATTTTAAGTCATGCTTTGGCAAGGAGACCGTTATCAGAGGAGATTGATGGAGTTGTAGTGATTTACAGGAAACAAGTGGGAGAGTCAGATTTAGGAAGCAAGGGAGGGCTTCACACAGCTGCAGAGATGGGGGAGGGTGGGAATGTTATCTGCAGAGGTCTGGAGGTCAAGCGAGAGGTTTTAACTCACTTCCTGTTTCTGCTGCTGGGATGACAAAACTCATCTCCCTCCTCTCTGGAATTCACGTCCATCCCATCCTCCCACACTCATTCTTTCATGCCTAGTCCTGTCTTCAGCTTTTTTCTGGTGCACTTCAGAGTGGCTGGGTTCTCATTCAGATGTTTTCATCAAACCATGATGCAGGGAAATGGTAGAGGAGAGGCGGGGGACGGCCAGGGCTCCAAAGCCCCCAGTTTTTCAGAAATGTGTTCAGTTCAAGATGGCTTAATGACCGTTTAGGTTTCCATGTAGTTTTTGTGTTCTCAAAGCACAGCCAGCCAGTCAGCATCAACAAGAATGTCTGTCCATTCGTTTTGCAGATGCGCGTTGCTGACCCAGTGGAGTCCAGATGCAGCTGTGTTCAAGGACTAAGACAACCCATTTGCTCCAGAAATGTTCCCACCCCCTTTTTGAAGGCACACATGAGACTGGTTTGCTTTGTTTGGTCGAGTAACAGAAATACCAAAAAACGGTGGGGCTTGTTAAGAACAAAACTGCGAAGCAAAGACCACAACCGCAAAACACAAGTGTTTATATGTAGGAGGAAACAGATGTTGAGACGACATTTCATACCTGGAAAACTAACTGTGGATAAATGCAGTCCTAGAAACAACAATTCCATTTATTTTCAGAAAGTACAGGTTTCAACAGTTCCTCCGCAAATGGGAATTTTAAAATGTTTTCCTCATTTTCATCTAAATAGGCAGAATTTTTCTTCAGCTCATGTAAAAAATATACATATGGAAAATAGTAACTAATCGTTTAACAGCAACAACTCAATCTGAGCTTTTAAAGTCATGTCCATTTAAATAGTGACAGTGATATGACAGTGATATATACAGTAATGATAAAAAGGTGGCTTGTCTATACTAGATTATGTAAAAATGCTGTGATATAAAACCAATTTCATCGATCTAAATATACTTTATAAATAAAAACACATTCATAATATGCTAAAGCTGCAAATTATGTGTCTTTTTTCCAGTACAAATATTGTAAAACATGAGTTTTTGTATTTTTAATATACCTTAGACGTTACTATTGTATATTCTGATTCAATTTGGTGCAAGAAGGTGACCTAATGTAGGTCATGACAAGAATTTGATTGCACTCACACTCTTTGTGAGCACTTCAATACACACACACACACACACACACACACACACACACACACACACACACACACACACACACACTGTGATTTTCTTGCAACACTTTGCATCCTGTAGAGAATGCAGAGAGGAAGTGATTGAATAATTCAGCATATTTCCTGAACAGTAATGGCCTTCTGCTGATGTGGTGTGGTATTCAGTGATGGGGTTAAGTGCTGTGTGTACTCAGGCAGCCATGCAACCAACCATCCATTCATCTATCCATCCAGCCAAGTTGGGTTAGTCTTAGAATATTTCAACCATAAAGCATAGAAACTGGGACATTATGAGGGGACTGGGACATCAAACTGTGAAGAAACTTTTAGAAAGCTGTAAATATATTTATATTAAAATTATATTTATGGGACTATTTGTATTTGCTTCCTCCATCTAAAACAATGCTACCATTTGTAATCAGACAACTGCCTCTTATTTTGAGAGTTCAGTCACTGCAGACCCGTCAGACAAGGTTTCTTTCCCTGTTGTCTTTACTGCCAGCTGGCCCACTGGCCAGGTAGCTGTTGTGGCAGTTCTTGATATAATTCAGCTGCTTCCCCAGAGAATATCATGTATAGGACAATGGGACAGACTTCAGCTCCACCATCCTAGACCGCAGCTGGGAGCGCCATATCTCGTTTTGCTCTGGAGATCCGCCACAACCTGGTGTGGTTAATGTTTAGGTTAACTTTGTCTGCAAGGTGAGGAACTCACTCACAACTAATAAAATGCATTATTTGTTTCATTGTGCATGCACCTCCTTTCATGGTGCATGAAAATCTGTGCATGTAGAAGTGCATCATTTGGATACAGTTTAAAGTTTAAATAGGATTCTAGCTAAGCAACAGAAATGACAACATCAAAGCTTAGAGAGAGAAAAATTTGGAAGTAAAATCTCCAAAAGAACATGTTTGATGTCACTGCTGTATTTTGGGACAAAGCGGGAAATCCATGGCCAGAGCATTATTTTTAGCCGTTTGGTGCGGGAAGCAGGATGAGAAAGGAAGGCAGTTGTTAGATATTAGCAAACCTTATGGGACTCGCTGGGGTTCCCACTTTCCCACAGTCTGAGCTGAAAAACGCTGGACTGGATGGAGGCCCTGACAGCTGGCCCCGCTAGGGACTCTGGGTAACAGACTGCCCACTGCTTTCACAGGAAGGAAAGGTCACAGTGTAAACACACACACAAACACACCAGCATCCACATGCCTGTCTGAAAAGTTCAAATTAGTCTTCTCAGTGTCTGTTTAACAGTTTTTAACAGCAAATTTTTTAGTTGAACATCTTCACTGACAAATTATGAGATTGACACAAAATTGTACACCTTTAATACCCTTTTACTTACTTACTTACTGCTTTTTATAAAGCACTATGACACTGTGCAACTTAATTCAACCAAATACCCTCAGTCCAACAACCAAGCCGTGATTGTGCAGGTGCAGTACATGCACAGATTGTGTGCACTGGATTCTGTAATCACATAGCTGATTAAACCATGTTAGAATGATACACCATTTAGGTCAAATATCATATATGGCAAACTGTCTGCAGGTGCTAGGACCTGGATGCTAATGCTGCTAGACATACCTCATAGGAGGACTGCACCTTTGAGACAGTTTTCTTAGGCCTATACCAGAGTATTTGACGCCTCCTGTTGGTATCAAGGAGAACTTTTCTTTCTGCAAACATTCAGGATGGTAGAAAAGGGTTCAGAGAAACACAGGCATCAAAAAAGCCTTTCAGTTATGACCATTAAATCAGATCTGCATGGGAGTAAGATTTAAAAACCTTGATCAGTGACTTTTCTGTAAAACAAATGCCAGAAAAAAGTCAAGATTTTATCCATTTGTTTGTTATTTGAACAATAAAAATTTCAATAAAGGTTGTCATTTTTGCCTGCACCAAATATTAGTTTGCTCTTTTAGAAAAGTCGAAGTTCCTGATGAATTATTTGATTTATCAGCTGCTGTGAGACAAAGAAGAAAATTCTCAATCGTTTGTGGAGTTTTAGCTCCCTCTTGTGGCCATATTGGCACATGACCACCACATTCAAAGATATAAAAGCTCCCTTTTGGATGAAAGAGAGTGTATAAGATAGAACACATTTTATCTGTACATAAAACTGCTTTGATATGAGACAAAAGTCAGTAAAAGCACAGTGCAGAAGAAAACAATACAACCACAGATAAAAGTTGCTGAAATCAAACCACCACAATAAGCGAAATCACAAAGACAAGTTCACTACACTATTTTTTTGTTTTCCTTTTGTTTTTCGTTTGTTAACAGAATAGGATAGGTTAGCTATTTAGCTACAATCCTAAATATATTTTAGGATACAACTACTAGTTATCTATTATTAGAATTTTATCATTTTTACTTTAAAAATATCTGTTTGAACCCATTCAACCCCGACCATCTACACACCTTCATGCAACTGAGCAAACACATGATTCTTAATGCTTCTTGGTCAATTTGGGAATTCAGTGTGTGACCACAGCTTTATTGTAGTATTTCAGTGTGCGCACTATACTAATTGGCCAAAGGTTTGTGGACAATTTTCAGCTTTTTTTGTTTGTGTGTTGGATGTGTTAATTTTTTGTCACATTGCAAAGGCAATAGTTATCCTGGAAGAGAAAATATAAGTGGACTGAATGACATGTTTTTGTTTACCAGCTGTTCTGCTTCATGTGACCTGCATGAAACAACATGAAAATAAAACACTGGGTAATGAATCTAAGATTCAAGGTCTCGATAAATGTTCCTTCAAACCTTTGCTTGACCTAGTCATGCTTTCCAGAATGATTAGAAACAGACGTAGGAGGGTTTTTTTCTTTCTAGTATTTGACTGCTGGTTGCGGTGCCATCTGACACCCTAGGGTGTACTACAATGTCAGCCCATGAGCCAAGCGTCAACCAACTTCATGGTTGCAACATCACCGGCAATCCCACTTAATCCCCCCTGCAAATTCCTGTGGGCTAAAAGCAGAATAGTGGAGGCTGTTAAAGATTGTCCTCCATGGTTTTGGAGGAAAAGAAATCAAATTATAAGGTATAAAGTTCGGATTTTGGTTTATGTTTGATCAAATTTCAGTTCCCATTTCAAGTCTTAAACCATATACCTCCCCACAAGCTGTAAAGCAGTACAATATTTTAAGCTCAGCTCAGCGTTTGTCAACCACAGCAGAACCAATAGGTTAAAAGGAAATGATTTCTTTTTTCTGACCTGGTTAGTTATCAGTAAAGGTATCGGTACTGCCGGTCCCAGGTGTTCTGTAAAACCAAGTGAGCAACAAAGTGCAGAGAGCACAAATGTTTATATAACCTCTTCCATTCACCACACAGCGACTCTCTTTAATAATAAATAGATGCTCTACTTTCCACAATGAGTTTAGGCAATTGAAGAGGGAGGGAAAAAGAGACACAGAGCGTTAGAAAGAGTAGAAGAAGAGAACCAAAAGAAAAGCACATTCTCTGCTGAGGGAGACATAAAGAGGAAGAAAATAGAATCCTTTTAAAAAAAGAAGGAAAATTTGCTTGCAAAGGAAAGAAAGGCGTAAAAGGAAGGGGGTAGAGGGTCAAAGTTAAAGAAGGGTGGATAACAAGAGGTGGTATAACAAAGGAAAAACATTCTGATGAGAAAAGGTTAAGCAATGTAAGAGAGCAGTTAGTGGCCCAGAGAAGATCAGCTGAGAATTCCACAGAATGGAAACATTTGAGGAGCTACAGAGAATGTCAAAAGGAAGAAGACTGTTAGAAAGTAATGGTAGAAAAAATGATGGGTAGAAGTGGTGTGGACAACAAAACAAAACAGCAAGAACAAAGGAAATAAAAGAGGAAACTGTGCTTAATCATTCTGGAGCTTTTGAGTTGATGCAGTACTATTTGTGACCACACAGTGTCAGTATTGGAGCACTATAATGATTATTTGCTGGAGGAGTCAGAAGGCCTAGCAGTGCGCTACCCCTGCTGCAGCCAGGAATTAAAGGCCTTAGAAAAAACGTGAAGCAGGGGGCTGTGAGACAACCTGCTACAAGCCCGGCGAGCTAGCTTCAGGGAGCTCTGGCTTCCTGGCAGCAGTTTTGGTAAAATTTATACCTGTGCAGTGCTTTCCCAGCCTTACAGAGGCCATTTACCTTTTAACTCACTGGCTTCTAAATGGCTCAGCTTATAATATATTTTTTGAGGACTCCAGCCAGAATTATTTCACGCTAGGAGATGTGGTGTATGATGTCTGACACAGTCTGGAACATTTTTATCAGGTTTTGTGATTCATTTAGCCTCCAACCTCCACTTTTTTCAGCCTCTACTTTAGCTTTTTCAGACAGCTACTTTTTTCTTATGGGACCCCCCCCCCCATTCCATTTAGGCATGAATTGCTATATGTGTCCAGCCAGAGGGTTTTTCCAATATATATTCACCCACTGGTTGATAAAACTCTGTTTTAGTGTTTATGCTGAGTTTTATTTTTAATTCTTTACGTAATCTACATCTTAGTTTTTGAAAACCTGACTTGCGGGATGATTTAGCAATCACAGTGTAGCCACACACTCAGGCTTACTTCTTATTTGACTCTAATCACGGCATACATTTACAAAATAAACATGTTTTATTAAATAAGAGTTAAAGAGAGGAAGTGATCCCAGAAATGCATCAAGTTTGGCTTGAATTACAGATCAAAGGAGCCGATGGGTCATTTTCCCATCGATTTCTATACAATCAGATCTCTTCCTGCAAACAAAAGAGTCTCCCCCTGCTGGTTTAAGACACTTATGTGCTGGTGTCACGTTTCAGAGCTGGTAGCTATGTCCATCTTTCATATACAGATTGTGACTGTACAACAGTTTTAGCTTCAGATTAACTGAATTTCAGTATCAAGAAAAGATCATTCAGCCCTCAAGGTTGATTAAGTAGCTACTTTAAAAGATCAGAACCCACAACGCTTGAACTTTATAATCATAATTAAGTCAGGCCATCTTTATTTAGCACATTTTATAAACTGAAGGACTCAAAGTGCTCACCGGCCAAAGCCTGTTTGGAAAAACACATAAAGCAAAGCTTATGAAACTGAACCAATCAACAAAGATTATACAATAGTTCATTTTGATATTCTTTGTGATTCCTCTTAATTTATGTATCTGCTTACTTGAAGGACCAAAAAGATTCAACTTCAAGGAAAATGAAGTTGTTGTGTCACTACATGTGCTCTTACACAGCTCTGTGTCGGGTAGATTCCTGCTGCCAGCACCTGTAGAAGTAGACCATTTAAAAAGGGGGGTTACTAAAAACTGTATTTATGACCTCTGAACCCAAAGTGATTCATTGTGATGCTCTCTCTCTCTTTCTCTCTCTCTGTCTGTCAATACACACAGCAATACATGTGTGGATTGCAGCAGCAGTCCCAGGCTGATCAATAAGTGGCACTGAGGGAGGTTAGCTGTCACTCATCCAGTGTCTGACAACTGCAGAGGAGAAGGCCTGAGCCTGTGATACCCTCACTGGCTGACTGTCTGTCAGGCTGATTGCTCTGAAGTGTGGTGTGACAGTGCACCATTGTATCTGTCGCCTTGATCTTTTAACATTTTGTCTGTTTGCTGGAGCAGGTGGTTACTCACTGTTTATGAGTCCGACTAGATTTTATGTAAGGATAACTCACTGCTCATGCACCTTTGCCACGAGGGCTTTGGATTGAAAAATCTGTGACTTCCTGTAGATCACATTTTTAACAGACTTTTGATCCTTTAAAGCCTGAACCTTGAAATAATTGAATGAGAGTTCACTTTCTTTTTAAAAAAATAACGTGTTTGTTAATCTCCTGACAACAACAAAAAAAAAATTAATATTTGCATAATTTGCAGTTTTGCAAAATTAGTTTTATTCTGTAACATTTCCTGAATCCAGCATTTTTTTTTTTATTCACATTTTATACCTTAAAAATGAATTTAGGTTTTTTTGGGGGGAATCATACTCATGATGAAAGGTTTCATGTATTAAATATGATACATTTGAGTATTTGTTGCCTCTTATTATTATCTTTATTTTTTTTGTTGTTGTTTGTTTGTTTTCTTGTGAATTGATTTTCTTCATTATTGGTTTCATTGTGTTTTTCCCTTGGTACATATTAATGTTTATTTATTAGGCATTTGTTAATTATATTGATATTATTCTTTTAAATTTTGCATTTTGTCTTTTTTCTTGCTCTCTACTTTCATTTTTATCTTTTTGGCTCATTTTTAAAATTTAGCGTTTTGTATTTGCTTGTCTGATGAGGCACTTTGTAAACTCTGATCTTAGGTGCTTTATAAATTATAATTATTATTAATACAGCATTATGTACCATACGCAAGTACACAAATGCAAACAGCTCATAAACAGTCACCCGCTCACAGCCCCAGACTTCAGCCATTATACAGAAAGGTACAAATAATTCATGAATGACATCAGTATGAAGACAAGTTAAAGCAGGTTGTCTTCAGATTATTTGTAGCACATAAAGTATAAATCGTAGACAAACATTACCTTTTGAGAAGAGTAAGCTGAACAGACTGACTGCTGCTAACAACACCCTTTACTAACATTTCCTGCTGGCACACATTTACTGTATGTAAGATAGAAGGATAAAGTGTGATGACTTTGGTTGAAGACTTCAGCGAACCACACTGAGAGCTTTTATC
Organism: Maylandia zebra; assembly: GCF_041146795.1. Classification (NCBI taxonomy): domain Eukaryota; kingdom Metazoa; phylum Chordata; class Actinopteri; order Cichliformes; family Cichlidae; genus Maylandia; species Maylandia zebra. Next base: position 29,769,508 of record NC_135176.1, on the reverse strand, counting down.
CACAAATGGAGAAAACTCGGAACAGTGGTGAACTCCAAGAACGCGCCAAACACTCATCCAAGAAGTCTCACAAAATCCCAGGACACCATCTAAAGAACTGCAGGCCTCACTTCGGTTAAGGTCAGAGTTCATCATTTAACTATAAGAAAGAGACGGGGAAAAATGGCATCCATGGGAGAGTTACAAGGTGAAAACCACTGCTGACCAAAAACAACACAAAGGCTCATCTAAAATTTGCAAAAAACAATCTCGATGATCCCCAAGTTTTTTGGGAAAATATTCTGTGGACTGACATGATAAAATCTGGACTTTTTAGAAGATATGACGCCCATTAGAAGCATTTCATGAAAGGGAACATCATACCAACAGTCAAACATGGAGGTGGAAGTGTGATGGTCAGGGGCTGCTTTGCTGCTTCAGGACCTCTACGACTTGTTATTGACCGACTCATGAATTTTGCTCTCTACAAGACAAAATGAAGGTTTTGGAGTGGCCTCTTCAAGGTCTTGATTCAAATCTGATCAAGATGCATTAAAACAAATTGATTTAAACAATTCTCCAAAGAAGAGTGGTCCAAACCTTTCACAGTGATGTGAAACACTCATTGCCAGTAATCACAAATGCTTGATTGCAGTTTTTGCTGCCAAAGGTGACACAAACAGTTATTGGGTTTAGGGGGAACTTATTTTGTTCTCATAGGGCCAGATAGATTTGGATATCTTTTGTCCTTTAATAAATAAAATCATGGGTGCAGTAAAAAAAAAAAAAAAAACGTGCATGAAAATCCTTCCTTTGTCGTCTGTCAAACCCAGATCAGTAAGAGCAATGCAGGCAGAGGTGAAGAGGAAGTCAACGGAGAGGTTGTCACACAAACTGACAACTATGAAGGTAAACTGGCAGGTGAACATACACAGTGTTGTCAGCTAACTGAAGAAGCAATGAGATGGACAAAAAAGCACTTGGGAGGCCAAGCTGGAAAGTCAAAGTGACAGGCAGAGAGAGAGAGGAGGAAGTCGACCGTTGATGCAGGAAGACAGACGAGCGCGCACAGAAGAAGCATCAGTCAAACAGAAAGCAGCAGCAACATACACATGTGTTGATGCGAGAAGCAAAGCAAGCCGTCCTCTCCACCCGTAGAGGCGGGCCTGCCTCTGAAGTTGTGGCGTTGAGGTGAGGTGTCTCGCTACAGGGAGCTTCTGATCTGCCGTGGAGGTGGAGTGTTAACGCTAACTTCAATGCAGCCAGCTCGGAGCTCCCTGGCGCAGCTCTGCCAGGAGGCTTCAAAGGCTGCTCCGGCAGCCAGATTTCAGTGATATGTCTGCCTGATAGCTTGATATTCAAAAATATATTAGATTTTTCTCAGAAACGATCAAGTGATCAGATATTGCCACAGGTATCAAAACATTTTAGATAGAACAAGTCAGAAAATACCTCACTTACTGTTTGTACACACTAACACAGTTTGTATACAGATACACAGTAACAGATTTTGATGCTTTTTTCATGTTAGATGCAACTGCAGAGAATAAATACAACACAATCACAACAGTTTGACCTGAGATGACAAATTACATTCAAGGGGATAACAGATGATAACCAGTCCACACTCCCATCAATACTTTGTCATTAATGCTCAAATTAAAAAAAAAATATGGACTCAAAACAGGGCAAGCTGGTACAAACACAATGGATACAAAAGTCATCAGATCGTGAATGAATAGATGAACCAACAAATCCTGCATTAGGACAAACTCCTTAATCCACTTTAGGGAGAAGAGTAATAATGCACGGTGAGCTCAATCAGACAATAATGTGAGAGAAAAGAAGCTTATTTGCATTAAGGGAGATGTCTTTAACCTGTTGGCATCAATGATGTAAAGTGTTGTTAGAGTCTTCTTACACCAGCAGACAGGAAACCTGTGATTGGATGGATGCATGAACATGTGCTGAAACTGATGCGAGCCTCTTAATGAACTTGTGTATTTTTGCGAAACTCTCTTAGCGCTAAAAAAAAGGAAGCGTTTTATAAATGGGACCTTCCTCTGTAACCGTTACATCAGTGCTGCAAGACTGTGGATAACCCTCTCGGCTGCTTTGCAATGTAGATTTCGGAGCCATTTCTCCTCACCTGGGACAGTCTTACCCCGCTAACCTAAAACACGTTCCCACCAAATAAGCTGCACTCCAGGCATTAAAAGTAGAGAGTGAAATTAAATACTGTGAGGTGAGGAACGAAAACATGTTTTTTCACAGAAACTAGCTCCCTAATTCACAGAAAGATGTCATGAAGATATGATATTTATTGAATTTCAGTTGATTTTCTGGTATATGTATGCAGACCTACTGTCTTTATTACGCTGGCCTTCACCAAATCTTGAGAAGCTGCTATAATCAAGGCGGTGATATTTTCAAACTGATGCATTAGTGGAGTCTTAATTGTGAGTGAAATGGAGCTGCTAAGTAATTCATAATCATGTGTCACATACTTATCTCAGAGTTCTGGGCACAGAGTGTGGCATGCGTCAGAGCAGACACACACACCAAATTGGAAAATGTGATTTAACGAGAGAATAAATTACACATCGTTCATGTTGCTTTATCCAAACTCACAGCCAACATTACTTTCTGAAAATCTCCATGGCAACACTGAAATAAAAAAGACCAATGAAAGTTACATGTTGCAAAAAGGTATTACCTGTTTTGAGCTAAGATTATTTATTTATTAATTAATTTTGTGTACAGAATACACAGTATTTTGTGTTGAGGCTCCCAGGCAGGATTAATTCTCATCTTTACTGCTGTTGGCACTTAAGGCTGCATGTTTCTTGTTCCTTTTAACTTAAAGCGAATTAAAGCTGGGAATACAAAGGAGGCGAGCGGGTGGTGTGAAAAAGGAAGGAAGTAAAGTTTCTGTGCAGTGGGGGGAGCTACTGTTTTCTGAGAGACGGCGCAGATGGCGGGGAGAAAGAGTACGTTTGTACAATAAAGAGGTGTCTGAAATCAAATATCAGACGGATTTATTTATTTTGCAACAAGGAGAGGGAGACAAGAGGGCTTAAGAAATTGTTGGGGGAGTTTTCAGCATTGAGGTACTGTACTGGGAGATGTCAAGGCCGGAGAAATTTGAGAGCACAAATGTAGAAGAAAAAAGCAGCTCTTTATATATTTTTTTCATTATCAATCCTCAAAACAAATATTTTTTTTTCTTCTGTGGGGAGGGGAGGGGAGGGTTGTGGGTGGCTGATTTTCTCTTTTTTTCTCCCTCTCTTTTATTTTTCTCTTCTCTCCTTATTTTTCAACAGATGTAAAAATGATTGAAATCCCAGCAGGCCTCATTACTGTGGTCCTCCAGAGAACCGGGCTGGGGCTTAAGGTCTTCAAGTAACGATTGAAACATGATTTGTATTAAAGCCAACGATCTTCCTCGCCAGAGCATCAAATTAGCAAGAACCTCTGGTGAAGAAAAGAAGCGATATAACCAAATTGTAATTGTCTCTGATGCCTCGAGCCACGGATGGCATTACTAGCTGAGACATAGGAAAAGCTCTCAAGGAAAGTTTACTTGCAGACGGCGCGGTGTTTACTGCTGAATGTATTTATTGAAAATCTTCCGAGTTTTTCTTAATATCATTTGATCTTTATTAACCAATAAATCAGCTAAAGGGGGGTTGTTGTCAGTAAAGTCTTTAATACATGAAGGATACAGAACAGTGGTGTCTCTGTTCGAATAATTAAGACTTTGTTAATGAGTGACATTTAACCTTACAAATCCCACCTTTTACATGCAGCATAAGAGAAGATTATTTCACTCAGCATTATATCCATAAATCACCCACTCAAGAGTTGATGCAGATACTGTATAATATACATTATTGAAAAACATGTCATTATCTCACAGTGATTATCTTAATTATCTGATCTTTAAAGCTCTTATTTTGGACATTTTACCAATCAGATTTAAGCTATGGGAACAGATCAGCTATTCTCCTTCAGCTCTAAAACTCCGGCAGTAATAGTTGATGGCTTCCACGATTGCATTATTGCAAATGTGCTTCATATTTTGCTCTCCACATGAACTGTTTACCTGTATGTAGCTGAAATAAGACGTCATAATAGAACTACAAAACGGTTAGTACCAAAAGACTTGTTTTGGCTACGTGTTCTGCACATTCACCTATAAAATGCACATTTCTAGAGGTTGTCAAAGGAGCTTGCAAAGAAAAGCGTCTGGACTTCTTTAAGTTGCTTGAAGACGTTTCACCTCTCATCCAAGAAGCTTCTTCAGTTCTAAGGTCAAATGGTGGAGAGTCCCAGATATAAACCTAGTGGGAGTGACCCCCCACAGAGGGACAAAAGGACCCCCTGATGATCCTCTAATCGCCTGAGCCAAGGTGGAAAACTGGGCGTGGGTCCCAATCAGCCAGAGTTTCGGGTGTGTTCATTGTGAAACCTGGCCCCACCTTATCATGTGAATTCCTGAGGTCAGATGGCCCAGGATGTGAGTGGGCGTTAAGGCGTCTGGGAAGGGATCTCAAAACTGGATTATAGATGGCAGAGAGTTGGTGTCGTAAACCCCCGCCTCTGTTCAAAGATGGTCGCTCACAGTGGACATAGATGGCTTCTTTCACTCCTCTTTCAAACCATCTGTCCTCTCTGTCCAAAATGTGAACATTGGCATCCTCGAAAGAGTGTCCTTTATCCTTAAGATGCAGATGGACTGCTGAGTCTTGTCCTGTGGAGGTGGCTCTTCTGTGTTGTGCCATGCGCTTGTGAAGTGGCTGTTTGGTCTCTCCAATGTAGAAGTCTGAGAGGTTTTGAGATCCCTTCCCAGACGCCTTAACGCCCACTCACATCCTGGGCCATCTGACCTCAGGAATTCACATGATAAGGTGGGGCCAGGTTTCACAATGAACACACCCGAAACTCTGGCTGATTGGGACCCACGCCCAGTTTCCCCACCTTGGCTCAGGCGATTAGAGGATCATCAGGGGGTCCTTTTGTCCCTCTGTGGGGGGTCACTCCCACTAGGTTTATATCTGGGACTCTCCACCATTTGACCTTAGAACTGAAGAAGCTTCTCGGATGAGAGGTGAAACGTCTTCAAGCAACTTAAAGAAGTCCAGACGCTTTTCTTTGCAAGCTCCTTTGACTACGATGACCTGGATGACTGAGAACCTTCACAGACATTTCTAGAGGTTACATAATATAAAACAATTCAAAAGGTCTACAACCCATTTGCTCATGCACAGAAACTTTTTAGTTACAGGAAGATTTTTTAAAATAGGGTGAGTACAGGGAGCACTTTTAAAGACCTTCTATGACTCTGTGGTGTCATCAGTCATTTTTTACAGTGTTGACTCTGGCCAAAATAACATCTCTGATGGACAGAGTCTCCCACCCCATGCATGTAAATGTTGCTGAACTGCAGAGCTCCTTCAGTGCCAGACTGCTGCATCCTCGATGCATGAAGGAGCGTTTCTGCAGGTCCTTCCTCCCTGCAGCTGTCAGACTGTACAATCACAACTGCTCCCAACAATCATAGATGTTTACATCTGCGCTGTGACTGCAATAATTTAATCAACCGATTCGCACTATAACCTGGGTTTGCCTCTTATCTGTAGTTAATTTTATTTTATTTAATAACTGTACAATACTCTGTTTATAGTAACCATTGTCCTTAATGTAAATATGTAAGAAAAATTGTGTATGTTTCTGTGTCCTGTTTGTTGTATATGTGTCTTTCTGGCTGCTGTTACAACCAAATTTCCCCTAATTAAAGGATTATTCTATTCTATTCTATTCTATTCATTTTTCTTGCAAGGAAGCCACTTTTCCCATTTATTTGATTATTGTTTAAAAATGCCATTAGACCAATGCTACCTGACTAAAAAGGCACTTTTTCATTTCCCTGTGCAGACTTTTACATTTCATGAGCCTAACCATGCACCATGACATGGAGTATACCTATCCTTCACTGCGCATCACTGCACAAAAGAAGAAGCTCAACGTCCACATCTAAATGCAGGCAGAAGCAGAGTTCAAACCAAAGGGTCGTTTATTTGGCCGATTAATGTCTCAAACATACATCCACAACAGAGGCAGTAAGCAAAGTAACGAGAATCCTGGAAAATCCAGTGAAACATACAGTCGGGCGCCAAAAAGGACACCACAACAAAGGACACATGTAAACTGAGACCTTAAATACTGTTAAAGACACAGAAGGCAAATCTGAGCGAGTAAGACAGTAACTGTTGCAAACTGGTTCAAAGTAGGTGACAAGGGGGAATTTCACTCAACAAGTTTAGAGACTAGTAGGGTGGTGCAAGGTGGAATGAAAGGGAGTGACTGAACGAAGAGCTGCGATCCTCCCACGACAGCCCATTCGTAGTAATAGCATGACTTTGACAGTGGGAGGGTCATCAGGCACACAGAATTTGACATAAGGAAACTTTATAAAGGACCACCCCTAACCAGGATAAAATTATGGAAATAACCTGAAACAAAGAACCAACAGCTCAATAAAAAAAAATATAAACTAAGATCACAGTAAACACAAGGAAACAACCAGATGACCTAATGATAAACAAGTCTCAAAAACCACAAAACTCAAAGACCTGGCTGTGACAAAGTGGCTAGGACAGAATTCATTTGCCATTTGTCACTGGCGTATATTGTTATTCTGTGTTCTGTTATTTTACAGTCAGCCATAATGCTTTAATTTAGACAGTGCTGGTGTAACTTCTCTTAACACACAATATCCCGGGTTTTGTTTGTGGTAGCAGTAGTTACATTCTTTACATCCATGCATGTGTTTTAAAGCAAACACTACTAACCATCAGATCATCTGAATTTTCTTCTGTTTACAGGCACATGTCTAGTAAATTATGTTTCTTTATGTTGCTTTGGTTATACTTACCATGGTGTCCATGTTGTGCATTCAGGTCCTGTATGTGAGACGGGTGTATGGGAAGGGCCGCCCACTACTTCCTGTTTATATAGGGTCATGAGGTCAATGATTGGATCACTGGGTGTAACCAAATGGAGGGTTTTCATTTTGTATAGTATTGTTTGTTTTCTTTAAAGTAGCCTTTTGAGTTATATTGTATGCAGTGTTTTACTTTACAAACCATTTAGTTGAGTAAATGAGTTTGTCAGTTTCATGCATGACTTTATTCCTGTTCTTTGTTTAGAATTGTATTATTTGGTTTGACCTATTTTGTTCAATGGTAGGGGCTAACGAGGTCAGGTGTGGGCAAAGTCTTGTATAAAGCCAGTGGGATTTTTGCATGCCTGATTGATTGTTTTATGGTAAAAGGGAGATGCTAGCAATAAAGTATGCTTAAAAAGAACTTCAATTGTCTGCTAATGCTATTTACTTATCACCTTCCTTGCTGCTTAAGTTATGCTACATCACACTGGCGCCATGACACATCTTTGGCCTCCTTACACAAACAGAATCAGCCCTTGAGTCAAAATGATTAATTAGCACTATGAAGAAATGAATTCTGTTCCATCTAGAATACCAAACATCTCATTTTTACGTGGGAGAATAAAAATGAAATGTGCATGTGCTGCTTCCACAAACCAGCTAGCAAATTTACATCACTATGAAACTCAGCTGCTGCTCTGTGTTCTGCAAAAGGTGACAAGCTAGATGTGTGTTACCCACTGAGCAAACCCGCTGGTAAAGAAAGTGTAGCATCATAGATTCAGACACTTCATCTCTCTCCCTTTTAGAAAGACAGATTTGTATTCAAAAGGACTTTCCGTATGCTCGAGGACTTTCCGATCAATATTTGTGAATACAAACAACTTCCCTCACAAAGACTGCAAAGCACTAAACTTGATAAGAAATTAATCTGCTCATATACAATTAAAATGCAGCGCTGTTATTGGCTGAACTAAGAAGAAGTGACTCTGGATGGACAAACTGAAATATAGAACAAAAGAAAGGAGAAGGGAGTCGACGAAGGTTTGACACTGGGAGATGTAGAATGGCTGTAGGAAAGCAGACAAGGAAGGTGAAGGTGAATAAGAAGGAAGTAACAGGCATTATACTCGTCTCCTTCTTTCATACCCTTTTCATCCTAAGTGATGTAAAAACCTTGAGGTTCAAACTACAGAGCAACCTTGCTGAAGCCTGCTGAGGGCAAACGTTATTACAGTTAGTGTGTGTTTACAATCCTTACATCCTCGGCCTATTCTTTCATGCCTTCTACTGTAATATTGGTGTGCACACCCCGTCCTTGCATCTACCTCTGTCTTCTGTTCATCGACAACATCTTCAGTGTATATATTCCTCAACTCTCATTCCTCAAATTAGCATATAGGTATCAGTCTTTTATCATTTCACCTCCCTCCACCTGCCTTTCCCTTTTCCCCTCCTATGTGACTCTTTTTATTGCTCGACCTCCTGCTTGCTTCTCTCGCCCTTTTCTCTTCATCTACCGCTTTCTATTCTTTCCTCTCACTCCCCTCTCTCTCTTGGGTTTGACCCTGAGGCCAGGCAACGAGTCCAGGGAGGATAGAAGAGAAAGACAAGTGGGAGAAAAGTAAGAAGAGAACTCTCATGTCACTCACAATTCTCCCTCTCTTTCCGCTGCTCCTCACGTCTCCCTTCCCTCCTTGTTTGTCTGTATGAATGAAAAGCTTTGATGGGGAGAAAAGGAGTCGGTATCGATTGACCCTCTGAAAGATGCAGCCTGAGCAGCCAGACCCCCGCTGCATTGTGAACGCACCTCCCACCTCTATCACACCGGCAGATCAATAACTCTCCGCTTGGAGCGGGCCAGGAGTGAATTTTGTGCAGAGAGCTTGAGGAGGAAGACAAGAAGGAGGAGGAAGTGGAGGAGAAGGAGGAGAGGGTGAGGATGCTTTCCTCAAGCCCTACTGAGGAGGGAGGTGTGATGTGCAGAATGACTAAGTGACTGACAGGCTGACATAAAGCAGTGATTACAAGACTGCCGGAAAGTCACTGCTTGGACATTTTAAGGGGGAAAAAAGGAAAACTGCAGGAGGAGAATTTTCTGTCAGGAAAACAAAGCCTCAGACTGAATTATAACTACAAGTGTGGTAGTTTTCAATTAATACAGATAGTTTTGTATGCTGATCCTAAAGAAAAAAAATACATGAGATGATGGGATTTTAATTCAGCTTACATGAGTTTTTAAAATGCAGTGGGTCAAAATGACCCCCGTGGTGGTTCTAATGTAAATTACTGCTCTGCTGCGTGATTTTTCATTGCAAGTTAACCTGAGTTTATTTTGTACTTTATAACAACTTCAAAAGATTTGATGAACCTTGTACGTCTGCCATAAATTGGCAGATTTTAGCATCAGCAGTGACAAATAATTGCACAATGATTGAGTTACCGTAGCGTTGGTCTCAAGCTGCCAAACAAACAAATTTCCAATGAGAGAGCGAAATGCTAGTGACACCCTCAACTACTTATTTGTTGCTGAACATTGAGCATTTTATGTTGCCAAATTTGATTTAAAGCATTGTAGAACAGAGCTTTTGACCTGAGTAGAACCATTTTGTATTTTATGAAACCAGTCGTTACAAGCGAGGATGTAACTAAGAAACCAGAGACCCTATGCACTCTTATACAATCGCACTTATACTTGTCTATCATAACATAGCTCTGAACAGATTTATAGGCCGTTTTTGTCTAAATTGGACCAAAGTGTATATAACTAATATCGCGCAGCATTGAGGAAGCTTTAAAGCTGGCAAATGAGACCATAAAGTCATCACAAAAGTGTTTATGAGTGCCTTAATTTAAGTGAGCTAAGTCATTTTTCTATATTCTATACAATCCCAGAGGTCGCCCCCTGCTGGCCATTAGGAAGAATGCAGGATTCCCTTTTCAGACCCGGAGGTTAAGTTGATCTTTTAGGCTACGTCCACACGTACACGGGTATTTTTGAAAACTGAGATTTTCCGTTTTCGTTTTAAAAAAAAATCGCATCCACACGTAAAAGCCAAAAACGAAGGAAAACCTGCAGAAGGAAAACACTTTTGACGCTGCGTTTTCTCCGTTTTTCTCATCCACACGTAAACGCAAAAACAGAGTTTTCAAAAATCTCCACCCTGGCAGGAGTTTTTAAAAATCACAGTTTTCAGTGACCGAAAACGCCGTTTACGTGTGGACGAAAGGTGCAAACGCATAGAAAAATCTGTGTTTTCAAAAATACCCGGTTACGTGTGGACGTAGCCTTAGAGTGTATTAAATCAAAACATCAAATTGTATGTCTCTCTTTAGTAACAGATGTTCCATAAGTAAAAGCACATCTACAACAGAAAATAAAGCTTCTATGAGACGCAATTATAAAAGGCACAAAGGCAATAAGATATGAAATGAGTAGTGCACTTTATTTATTGTGTACAAAATGAGTAAAAAAAACAAAACAAACTCAGCAGCTTCGGAGAGCAGGGTTCATACCATTAACTTGGTATAAATGGCATTAATAAATATTAAATGGTTTCTCATACCTCGACACTTAAATCTCACCTTCTTGTCTATTTACGATTAAGACAAACAGGCTGATGGCATTTTACTTGTAGCTTTCGATGCTCTTGTCAACACCATCAGCATGTCTCAGAAAAAACCTCTTGTTTCGTCATTGTATCTCTGAAGAAAGCCTCATTATCATTTAACAAGCAAAACATCTTGGCGGCAGCTCGTTAGATGTGAACTCAAGGCAGTGATTGAGAAGCAGTCGAGCGCTGAGGTGAAAAGCAGAAGGACTCCGACCGTTGCTGGTTGGTGGATTATGACTTTATCCAGTGTTAATGAGAGCGGCTCAGCTCTGAATCCCTTCTCCAAATCAATAAAGAGAGCTAATAAGAGCGGGGCAGTTACCGGCTTACCCTGAGATCACAGCAGGCGTAGAGAGGCTGTGCTTTAAGGACAAAAAGGCCCAAGCTGGTGGACATTATCTGGGGTGAGAGAGAGAAAGGAAACCCTGGGGGAAACGCATGTGTAGGGGTGGGAGGGTGTACTTTAAATGCCTGAGTGGTACCTCATGCAATTAATAGAAGTACAATTTAAATATGCAAAACGCAAACAATTACTACTGGGAGATGTGCAAACTTTGTGCATTTTGTTTTTGTTCTTTATGGAATTAACCCGTGTTTGGGATGTTTGCAGTATTTATAGTATAGAACAATTTGCTGCATTATTATGCAGGATAGGTGTCCACTGCAAACTCATATACACGCACACACATATATCCATAAAAGCTAAGGCATGCCAATACACATACTATCTAATTACACAAGTAAACACTGGCAGGTTGCTATCCCAGTATTTGTACAAGGAGAGACACGCACACAGCTGCCTCAGACTGTTTTTCCACATGCAGCATTTTGGGATCATAAGTGACAGCAAGAGAGAGGTTGGAAGAGACACTCTTGGCTTTTTCAGCAAACATCTCCTCTTTCTTTGTTGTCCATTGCGGATAGATGTGCCCCCCCCAAAACCCCAGACTCTCAGGAGGGAGGTGGGAGTGAGGGCGTGTGCGTTAATGGTGTGCCTTGATCAAGCCTTAATCCAGGGAATAACACCCCCTCTATAAAAGACACGCGCACACACACACACACACACACACTTGTCCCACTTCAGCCTGATCTATGCAAACACTATCTCTGCATGGTAAACAGTCTTCTCACGGCAGAGAGAAATGAGAAGACAGAGCAAATGAATGAGGAGGAGTGGGGAATAAGGAGAAGAGAAGCTGTTATTTAGAGTCGATTGTTTTGCTTCAGTTAACCATCTCCCCCCCCCCCCCCCCCCCAGCCGAGACTCACAGAGTTAGGCCACCATACCGTCTTTGTAGATTATATAATTAATACCTGGATTAATTTACTATCATTCCTTTATTAAAGTAGCACATTGGAGTGGTGGCTAGTGCTGTTGCCCATCCCGTGTTGAGTTTGAATGTTCTCTGTGTACCTGTGTGGGTTGTCTCTGGGCACTCCGGCTTCCTCCCACAGTACAAAGGGAAGCACTGGTGCATCTGGTTGTATCTCTTTATGTGTTAGTCCTGCAGCAGACTACAAACCTGCTCAGACATCCCACCTCTCACCCTGTGGCAGCTGGGATAGGCTCCAGCCCCACTGCAACCCTGAACTGGGTATGTAGAAGAAGAATGATGGATTATTTTACTGAAATTGTACAGTTCTTACACTTGCTTGACATAAACTCTTTAAAGCCTGAAACCATAAGTAACTTTATATAATATAACTTTATATAATATGATTATTATTATTATTATGTTGAAAATGAAGTGTTTAATGAGCCTTCTGACATTTTCAAACAATCCCACTGATGATGTAGAAATTTCATAAACTCCCAAAACTTCATGTATCAGATATGACACACTTGGCGTAACAGGACAAACAGCAGTCATCATTTATATCTGATGTTTGGCACTGAGTATCAGGAGCGCTTGCAAGAATTTAGCTGGGGGCTGGTGAAGAGAGCTCAGAACAAGACCAGCTGATGGGTGCTGAGTGGAAGGTGGACTGGAGAGTGGGACAAGGCCGGCTTTATCCACGGAGACAAGGTGCAGGAACTCTGGATGAAACTGGCAACAGGCCCACTCATGAGAGAAAGAACTTAACCTGAGACATAAGCTGTTTTTATCTTTGCCCAGGTGCATGAGAGAAGACAAATGTGTGGCATAGTTAGATTTGACACTAAAAGTTGCCAGCTCCCATAGTAAGCCTGTCTGATGTCTGACTGTATCGATTTCCATGGATGTGAGAACAGCACAGTTAATAGTCTGGTGGAATTACAACCCCTCTGGCAACACCCTTGCTCAGCATGCTCGGCACTGAGGACGCAGATGAAGTAAAATATCTCCCACTCCGTCCTTCATGTGAGAAAGGCTAACTCCAGACAATGAGCTTAAACAAGGGTCGCTGTCTAACTTCAAGTTAGCTGTAGCACACAGAAACAGTGTCATAGAGAATAATTTGAAGAGCCTGGCTTTAAATACTGCTGGGTCTCAAATGAATCTTAGGTGTGCTGCTGATTGGCATCAAGCCCGGACAGACAGGCAGACACACACTAGCACATAAACACACACAGAACAGGCCGACAGAGGCAGACATCAACAACAGAAAACACGAGGAAAGATAAACAAAGAGAAACCAAAAGGAATGAATATGTGATTCCCAAGATCATTACAAATATTTATCGACTAAGTTATTGGCAGCAGAATGTATTATTCTATCCAAAACAATAAATGCCCCATAGATCAATGCACCTAGCATCCACTGAAAGTTGCCCCTTAAACTCTGTCATTAATAATTAAGCCACAGAATAAACAGCCATTCAACTGGAAAACACACCTCTAATGAAGCCTGTATATAAAAGAAGGACATAGCTTCGGGGTATAAAATGTGAAACCAGTGTGAAGGCATTGGGGATTTTTGCATTGGCCAACAGGGGGCAGCTCCTCAGACTGCAAAAACAAATCTGGTTGTATAAAAGTCTACAAGAAACTGACTCCAATGCTCCCTTGGTTTGATTTTTCCGGATGATTTTATGGTTTCAATCATCAGTTTCAAGCCTTACTGAAAACTACAGTGGGGCAAAAAAGTATTTAGTCAGCCACCGATTTTGCAAGTTCCCCCACCTAAAATGATGACAGAGGTCAGTAATTTGCACCAGAGGTACACTTCAACTGTGAGAGACAGAATGTAAAAAAAAAAATCCATGAATCCACATGGTAGGATTTGTAAAGAATTTATTCGTAAATCAGGGTGGAAAATAAGTATTTGGTCAATAACAAAAATACAACTCAATACTTTGTAACATAACCTTTGTTGGCAATAACAGAGGTCAAACGTTTACTATAGGTCTTTACCAGGTTTGCACACACAGTAGCTGGTATTTTGGCCCATTCCTCCATGCAGATCTTCTCGAGAGCAGTGATGTTTTGGGGCTGTCGCCGAGCAACACGGACTTTCAACTCCCGCCACAGATTTTCTATGGGGTTGAGGTCTGGAGACTGGCTAGGCCACTCCAGGACTTTCAAATGCTTCTTACGGAGCCACTCCTTTGTTGCCCGGGCGGTGTGTTTTGGATCATTGTCATGTTGGAAGACCCAGCCTCGTTTCATCTTCAAAGTTCTCACTGATGGAAGGAGGTTTTGGCTCAAAATCTCACGATACATGGCCCCATTCATTCTGTCCTTAACACGGATCAGTCGTCCTGTCCCCTTGGCAGAAAAACAGCCCCATAGCATGATGTTTCCACCCCCATGCTTCACAGTAGGTATGGTGTTCTTGGGATGCAACTCAGTATTCTTCGTCCTCCAAACACGACGAGTTGAGTTTATACCAAAAAGTTCTACTTTGGTTTCATCTGACCACATGACATTCTCCCAATCCTCTGCTGTATCATCCATGTGCTCTCTGGCAAACTTCAGACGGGCCTGGACATGCACTGGCTTCAGCAGCGGAACACGTCTGGCACTGCGGGATTTGATTCCCTGCCGTTGTAGTGTGTTACTGATGGTGACCTTTGTTACTTTGGTCCCAGCTCTCTGCAGGTCATTCACCAGGTCCCCCCGTGTGGTTCTGGGATCTTTGCTCACCGTTCTCATGATCATTTTGACCCCACGGGATGAGATCTTGCGTGGAGCCCCAGATCGAGGGAGATTATCAGTGGTCTTGTATGTCTTCCATTTTCTGATGATTGCGCCCACAGTTGATTTTTTCACACCAAGCTGCTTGCCTATTGTAGATTCACTCTTCCCAGTCTGGTGCAGGTCTACAATACTTTTCCTGGTGTCCTTCGAAAGCTCTTTGGTCTTGGCCATGGCGGCGTTTGGAGTCTGACTGTTTGAGGCTGTGGACAGGTGTCTTTTATACAGATGATGAGTTCAAACAGGTGCCATTCATACAGGTAACGAGTGGGGGACAGAAAAGCTTCTTACAGAAGACGTTACAGGTCTGTGAGAGCCAGAAATTTTCCTTGTTTGAGGTGACCAAATACTTATTTTCCACCCTGATTTACGAATAAATTCTTTACAAATCCTACCATGTGGATTCATGGATTTTTTTTTTCACATTCTGTCTCTCACAGTTGAAGTGTACCTCTGGTGCAAATTACTGACCTCTGTCATCATTTTAGGTGGGGGAACTTGCACAATCGGTGGCTGACTAAATACTTTTTTGCCCCACTGTATATGACAGGTTTGAAACCCTGCATT
The DNA here is from genome assembly GCF_041146795.1 of Maylandia zebra. NCBI lineage: Eukaryota > Metazoa > Chordata > Actinopteri > Cichliformes > Cichlidae > Maylandia > Maylandia zebra. The sequence goes on along the minus strand of NC_135176.1, from coordinate 29,754,281 downwards.
CAGCATTTTTACTGTCTCCATTTTAGACGTTATGAAACAAGTTGTTACAAGAAAGAAGTGGATGCGAGTGAGAACCCAAGGACTTGTCCTAAAGGAATACGTGGCCTTGGATTCTTCTGTTGTCCTAATGATGCATAGTCACTTTTAGTCTAAATGAGATCATAATTTATCAAACGAATATCACGATATATTGAAAATTATCCAAAGCTAGCACATCATAACTGCATGAGAATAGTGTTTAGTGATTTAAATCAAGTGAGAAAGAGGGACTTTTTGGTAGCCCCCACAGCTGGTCATAAGAAATACACTGATCTTATCAATGTAACATCCCTGATAAAACACATTAAAATGTAAGATCCCATTTAGTAGGCCTTGTGCCATGAACAAAATCACGTCTTTAACACAAAGTAAAGCATTACTGAGACACATTTGTGCTAGGTGTTAGTTAGCTGCCATCTTTAAGAAGGTATGTGATGAGTTGGAGTGTATTTTTCTTCCTTGTCTGTTTAAGATTTAGATGGTATCTTGCAAGCAACATGTGAATTAATGTACACATTTACAGTGTTCTTTAGTTTTTCCATCAGATCCACTCCTCGATCGTCCAGTTTCAAAACACCAACATAACTGATGCATTCAGGTTGAGGCTTCAGAATAGGAGACTGCTAACTAATGAAGGATGTCACTGTATGTATTTTATGTATAGGAGTGAACTGACTAAGTGAACTAAGCTGAGTTAAAGTTCAGTAGCTGCTACACAGTGCTCGTTTATCCCAATGACAACTGGCTTGCTCCCAGTCAGTTTAGCACTTTCTAACAAGAGTTTTTCTTTTCAGGTTTTTCTAACACAGGCATTCAAAATCATTTATCTAACTGTAAAGTAAGACATGTGTAAGTAATCTATTATACTGAGTTGTTGATGAATCCTACAGTGTTACGAATTAAAAGGCAAGGAACTCGTAGATGCAGGCATGGAAATCAAGTAGGAGACTGAAAGAGATGAACTAGAGAAGAGAGCAACAGCATAAAAGAGGAAAGTCAAAGGGCAAGACAGAGGAAAGCTCAGTGAGAGGGCCAGGCAGATGGAGTAAGTGACAGAGAGAGGAAATGGCTGCTAGAAAAACGAAGAGGAGCTGAATGAATGACAGGGAGGGAAAAGAGGAAGACGGATGGTTGAAAAGGGAAAGAGAAGAATACCAAAAAAAAGTGGAAAAGAGGCAGAGATCAGGATGGAAATAGAAAACTTGAGGAAGGAGAAAGCCAGTGAGCCAGCCAAGAGTGGGGTTAAAATTCTTTCAGATCAGGTACACATAATAGGCCTCGTTAATATTCATAGTTTCCTCAGGTACAGCGAAGGTTAAATTTTACTTACTTTTCAACTCTCATTACTAATACATGATGGCAATAAGAATATTCAAAGCAGACGGGTGACCAAGGGTTGATGAGAACCTTACCTTTCCTCTGACATTTAAACACATTACCATTTCAGGGCCCCTTCCTCTCAATCGTGCCCGCCAGAATAAATTGTCAGCTAATCACGACTTGCCTTGCGAGCCCCGCCTGAATGATGATATTCCGAGTGAAGTCCACCCCTCCTCCATTAGAACTGGACTCTCATTATGTGGAGAATTGGTGAGTGTGTGTGAGAGAGAAATGACTTTATCTATCCATCTACCTATCTAAACATTCGCTAGTTAGTTGGCTGTCTAGCAGCCAATCAGATACATGAACAGAGGTGTTATTTACAGAGCATTTAAATGGTGAACTCTTTTACCCGAGGCCATCAGGAGTGTCTTCTTGTGCAGTGCCGTAGTGAAAGTCCATCTGGTTTACCTTCTGGTTGAAGCTGTGGCTCTGAATCATGTAGTGTACATGAAATACAGGTGTAGTTGTAATGATCGTTATTGCTGTTGTAGTATTGTTTTGTTGAAGCACAATTTGACAAAGATGGCCACCATGGAATCACCAATTGTTTTGGAATCTCCAACTTGAAGCCTCATTGCGAATCTTTAACTTCTGCAGTGTTTGTTTGATTTAAACCAGCGGTCCCCAACCCCCGGGCCATGGACCGGTACCGGGCTGCGAGGGTTGAGACTCAGGTGTGAAATTTATGGTTTTCAGGGATATTATCAGTTTTTATCATTATTTTTTAAATCAATTTTATGGTTAACTTGGTTCCCTGAGTCTTTTCCCGTGTGTTGTTGTATTTATCCGCGACACCTTAAAGGCTGATCCATGAAAATATTGTCCGACATAAACTGGTCCATGGTGCAAAAATGTTCGGGAGCCGCTGATTTAAACCAGAAGACACCACAGTTTAGGTTCATTTTGGCAGTTTCATCAGATGGCTGCCCCTCCCTGAGTCTGGTACTCCTGGAGGCTTCTTCCTGTTGAAAAGGAGTTTTTTGTCTCCACTTTTTCCTGTTCCCTGTCATAAGGTGTTGCCTGATTATTAGGGTTTTATTATTGTAAGGTTTTTTACCTCATAAGATTAATAACCTTGAGACAACTGTTGTTATGATTTGATGCTATATGGAGAACTGAATCAGAATTAAATCATCACGCTGACTTTTATACACATTTACTAACTAATTAGCTAACTTACTACATGAATAAATTATTTATTTATTTGCAATTTCTTTTTTTCTTTACAATTTTCAATGGGAACATATGTGGGGGGGGAAAGCTATCAAAACAACAAAGGAAAAGAATTCAGAGTATTCAAAGTGAATATATCAGCATGCATCTGAATGACAGACAGTTCCCCTCCCAGGTGGTGCTGTGACATGCCAATGCTTTAGGTTAACAAACAGGGACAAAGCACTTTCCATCAGGACTGATCAGCATCAGAGCCCCCTGACATGACATGGAAGTGTCTGTCGCCCCGAGGCAGTCACTGCAGCAACAGGAGAGATGACAGGAGAGGGGAGAGGAGGACAGGAGAGGGCAGGTGACAGAAGCAAGCAGGAAAACCAACCACCTGAATAGACCACTGTACACACCAGCAAATATCACCTTTTAGTTGTTTTTCATTGCAGTGCGCTTGCATTCCAGTCCATGCGCTAAAGAATTCTATTTGAAATTTATAATTTACCTTAGAGTATTGAAATGTCATTACTTTAATCGATTTTCTTGTCAATTTGGTCATCAGAGATTGAGAAATGCATTGTACACACATAAAAAATAGTGGATTATGATTAACTTTGAGGCTTTTTTAGGAGGATGATAGGAGGAATTCAGGGCCATTGGCATAGGTAAGTCTGAGAAGTAAGAAGTGTAAACATTCAGTATTACCCTTTACACACCAGCGCTTTGCAGTGAATTGAACAAAGAGCCAAACACCAACACAGACCAAACGGCAGTCAGCCTTGAGAGAAATGTGGGAAATGCGTAAGTTCCTCAGTCTCCTTAAAACTCAGAAACCCTGAACTTTTTTATAAGTGTTTTCTTGCTGGTTCACTTGGAATTACTCTTCAGTCTTCTTGTTTTCATGCAGGGCAGAGGCTCCGCAGTTTGTTTGGACTTGAGTGACAAGCGAAAATATTTGAAGATGTATGATAGCGCCTGTTTTACTGCAAACGTGCCTGTCGTGCGATTCTCCAGCGTCGACTTCAAGGCTTTCTTTGAAGCGATCAAAGTGAAACAGAGATGATGTCAAATAATCCTTCTGGACAGAGTTTAAGGAAGCCATCATCCACTCATCTCGTTACACACTTCTGCTGATGCTTTTTCTGCTTCCCTTTGTTATGCAGGTGTTGTACTTCTATATGTAAGAGTCTGATTAGGTCCACGTGATGTAAATTGTCAACCAAGGGTGAAACAAGGGTTCCAGTGAACATGTACTGGCCCAATTCTTTGGGCCATAACTTGAACACACCAACTACAGCTACTGTATGCTCTTCAGGTGGATTCAAAGCACAGTAAAATAAAAAGTATAGGAATGAATACTCATTTATCTGTTCCCAACTCTTTTCTAAGATACTGGAAAAACTATTTCTAAAAAGATTTGATAGCTTTGTGGATAAACATGATTTGTTGGCAAATTGCCAGTATGGGTTTAGAAATAATAGATCAACAGTTTTGGCATTGATGGATTTAATGGAAGAAATAACAGAATGTATGGATAACAAGAAGTATGCACTAGGAGTCTTTCTAGATCTAAAAAAAAGCATTTGATACTGTTGACCACGAAATTCTAAAAATCAAACTGGAAAAATATGGGTTGAGGGGTGTGGTACTGGATTGGATAAACAGCTATGTGATGAATCGACAGCAATATGTACAAATAAATGAGTTTAAATCTAAATGGATGGATATTGAATGTGGAGTACCTCAAGGATCAGTATTGGGTCCGAAAATGTTTATTATGTACATAAATGATATTTGTAAAGTATCAAAGATACTAAAGTTTGTAATTTTTGCAGATGATACCAATATACTTTGTTCAGGTGCGGAATTTCAACAGGTTTTGGAGGTGATCACACAGGAGTTAAAGATATTAAAGAGGTGGTTTGATAGAAACAAATTATCCTTAAATTTAAACAAAACAAAATTTATGTTATTCGCAAACTATAAGAAAAACATTAACATTGAAATTTGTGTCGATAATATATATCTAGAAAGGGTTAATGCCATAAAATTTCTTGGTGTGATCATTGATCAAACAGCCTGTTGGAAATCACACATCACTTATGTGAGGGGAAAGTTAGCACGCGGCATTGCTGTCTTGGGGAAAGTAAAACAATTTCTGGATAGGAAAACATTGTATATGTTATATTGTGCTTTGCTATTACCATACATGAGTTATTGTGTAGAGGTTTGGGGAAATACATATAAAAGTAATATTCAGACTATAATCATAATGCAGAAAGGGGCCATTAGACTAATAAATCAGGAGGGGTATAGGGCTCACACAAATGCACTCTTTATTAGGACACAAGCTATAAAATTCCAGGATCTGGTGAAGTTTAAAACAGTGGAAATAATATATAAGGTAAGGAAAGGGATGCTCCCAATCGAAATAAGTAAATGGTTCTTAGAAAGAGAAGGGAGGTATAATTTTAGAAGGAAGTGGAATTTAAAATTACAAAGAATAAGAACAACATTGAAAAGGATGTCTATTTCAATAGCAGGAGTTAAATTCTGGAATGAGTAAAAAGAAGAAATAAAGGTCAGCAGTGATATAAACCAGTTTAAAATAAAACTGAAAAAAGAAATTTTAAATAAGTATAAGAATGAAGAAAATGCAATTAACCCAAGACAGCAGTCAAACTGATGTTTATTTTCTTCTGCAAATTAGCAAATCTAAATATAGTTTTAGTTGAACATGTGAAAATATTTTTTTGAGATGTTATGTTCTAAGTTGAAGGCATTGTATACGTTTTTGTTGTTCAAATTTAGATGATGAGGATGTAAACTTGAGGGGGTAGGGCGAAACCCTAACCCCTAACCCTAAGTATATACTTCTGCCTACTCCTTTTCAAACAACTGTATGGAATGATTTTATGAAACGTTGGTGAATGTATATGTTTGAAATAAAAAAGAACTGAACTGAACTGAACTGAACTCCGCAAGTGAGTATAATCTATAAATCGAAGATGTTTTAAAATTCTACTTTATAATAACAAAGCTGTTTCCACACCTACTGGTGTGAAAATGATTTAGTTCTGACTTTGGCATTTAATGTATTTATATATTATATATTATATATATATATATTATATTAAATATAATTATTAAAAATGAAGTTTTTCTCTGAGTAATTCCCTCAAATAATCACAAAGAATACATAATGTTAATTTCTAAGAACTGAGAAGTGACAGTGATTGTGAATTTAAATCGTTTTCTTTGAGTCTTTGTTAACCCTGTGATGAAAAGGACATGGCCTGGGGCCTGTTCTTCGTACCTCGCTAAGTAAGTTAGCTGGATTAGATTGTTGACGATTTCGCGTGATCCTGGATCGTTCGGTTCCCCGAAGCCCATCCGGGACTTGCTGTCATAGCAACAGAGCCGTAAGCGTAAACCTGCTGGGGAGCAGGTTTACTTTATGTAAACAGGATTAGATCGCGGCCACGCAGGTATGCCCGCGTCATTCATACGAAAGCAACAGCGATATTCCACCACTGTTTCACCATAAATAAATAACATCAATGTAACTAAAGACAATGCAGCACCTGATCCATTTATTGATTTCACACAGGTCATTTCCTAAAAAAGGGAAATGTACTATTAACATTCTATTACATGTATGTGATTATTACAGATGTAATTCATATTTCAGAGTAGCAATTGTAAATTACTTCGTGTAATCAAGATGAGAGACCACGGCTATAAAAGCGAAGGTGGATTTGGGAAGCCTGTCGCAGCCATGTCCTGTCCGTATACGCGAGCCACCCATTGCGGAAGGTGCAAGATTGATAAGGAGAGTCCTCAGAATTCAGCGTATATTGCGGGACAGACAGGATCCTTTAGCTCAGCGCGACAGTGTGCTCATAGAGAGATATTGATTTTCCCGTGAGGGTATTATTTACTTAACCAACTTGTTGACGAGGGGGTGCAGGACCACCACCTGTCTTTTGTTGCTCTGCCCTTTTCTTGGTTGCTGTTATAAACAAACAAACAGATTATTTCAGGGTCTCTTTCCAAGAGACTAAAAGCAATATAAGTGATAAATATTACCATTCTGTAGAATATTCTTATATTTCACTTTTACCTGTTCCCATGTTCTAGTGGGTCCTGTCGTGGCTCTAATGTGAAAGAGGATAAAATATAACATATTATAATATAATGTAATATAATATTGGATAATATAGTGTAATATAATAAATCTACCCTACCGCCTACTGGTGTTGGCCAGAGGGGCCGATGGCGCAATATGGCAGCCTGGCTTCTGTCAGTCTGCCCCAGGGCAGCTGTGGCTACAACCGTAGCTGGCTACAACCGTAGCTGCCTCCACCAGTGTGTGAATGTGAGAGTGAATGAATAGTGGCATTGTAAAGCGCTTTGGGTGCCTTGAAAAGCGCTATATAAATCCACTCCATTATTATTGTTATTATTGAATTACTTACGAGTTTGATTTGTCAGCAACTTTCTGCCAGCCCTCTCTCCTTGCTTTTGCAGCCTTTGCAGTGTTCCCTTGCGTTTTAATTAAACTCTGAAACTCCTGAAATCCCTCACTCAAGAGTTCTTGCTCTGCTGCCGAAAAATACCGAGCGCGCTCCTTCGACATTTTCGCCGACCAATCAAAGGGTTGCCGATCAATGTTTCTACTATCGATGCGTAGCCCCTGTTGGGCCACCCAGTGATCTCACATTACTTCATCCAGCTATACTAATCGTCAACAACAGGTGTGTTCGGGGAACCGGAATAGCGAGCTCAGAGTTAGCGCGATGATTTGGTCTTGGATGTGTCATTTGATCTTGGATGTAGTAAGCGACGTACGAAGCACAGGGCCCTGGTCAAACTTTAGCTCTTAGGTAGATGCTACAGGAGTCTGAAATCAAAGTCTAAATCATTTGTACAGCCCTAGTTGAAAACTTGCACAAGCCACAGGTACAACTCAGGTTTTCAAGATCAGGAATTATTGTAATTTTTTATAATTGTTTTGCATGAAGTAAGAATTTCCCTGTACAGTGTAAACCGCTGACCTTATTTTTACCGTGCATATGCCAATAATGACATTGTACATCCATGTATCTTCTCTGTGGCCTTTGCCTTCTGCCTGGCAGCTCCATCTTTAAAATCTTTGCCCTGCCCCTCCTCTGCACATGCCCAAATCATCTCATTAGTCATCTATGATGACCAAATATTAGACTAACCTCATAAATTGATCATAAAATCATTAGTGTCTTTCAGCCTCATCTTGATGTCGGCCCACCTTCATCCCTCCTTGAATGTATCTTCCTCTCTCTTTCATTCTCATTGCTTCTCAGGTGTGATAGAGAAACACCTGAATTGGTTTTTAAAAGATATATATTGAAGCATGCGTCTTTTCACTCTGATTGTGTATCAGTCTAATTCAGTATAATTTAACTTGTGATGAGCACAGATAGAACCAATTATATTTATCAGATAAAACGCTGTTACCTCGTTGAGGTATTTAAAGATCAGTCACTGTATGGTGAACGATAAAGAAAACAGCAACACTGTCCATAGATTTACGTAACTTTAAGCATTTTAGCAGAAAGGATATTTTGCTGCCTTTTCATGTTTGCAGGCTGACATACAGATAAGAGAAAATACAAATATTGAATTTACTAAGCTATCTGAAGGCAACTACCAGCTTTTAAGGTGGAATGTTTTCTTGCATGTTTTTCAGGGCACGAGTTGTTGTCTTGAATCAATCAACACAAGGTAAATATCAATATAACAGCTTTGACCATGCGGTTTGACTTTAGTTCTTCCCTTGCATGACACACACTTTACTGAGGATTGGATTTCAGTTGGATTATGCTAAGTGTGAACATTTCATCCTTGGAGAAAAGTGTTTGAGCACCGTTCTGGTGCACTTGGGAATCATACCATACCTATGAGGTAAGAGATCACTGGGTTTAGGCAATGATAGGTGAAAAAGACGTAATATTACAATCCTAGCAGCAGATGCCTGAAAGGCTTTAATCTCAATTTTCATAGGCAAAAACTACAAGTGTCAGGTTAGTTCATGGAGCTTAGTAGCCTATTGTTTCTGTTAGAGTAACAAAGACTACGTGTTCTCACTTTTAAGATGATATTTATGATATTTTACCTGTTCTGTCTTTATCTGTGCACTAATATTCACTCACACTGAACAATGTTATCTGCAGTGTGGGCGTGATTATTCAAAAGAGTAATGTATTACACATTACCTGTTGCTGATCTTAAAAGTAATGCAGTCTTAAGAGAGTAATTTGTTGCACTACTCGTTACATTACTTTCTTGTTATTCCATAAAATTACCTGAAATGCATTGTCCAATCCTAAGAGACTTCAAAGTGACTCCCACAGTGATTCTACTTTAGAAACATGAACCGATAGAAGCGGAGGATGCAGCCTGACTGCTCATCACTGCCTTTGTTACCTGCTGAAGTTCACGCTCTGGCTGCTGGGCTGGAGTCGGAGTTTCAGATAACTGAATAACCTTTGCAACACAAGTAACAACACAATAACTTAAGTGTAACTGTAGCTATTGTACAGTTATGAATTACATCACTGCATTAGTGAAAAAAATCTAATGTGATTACACTAACGCGTTACATCCAACACCCTTTATCTGCGATTCAGTGCTCGTCCAGTGGCGTGGCCTATTTCAGTTCAGTTCAGTTTTATTTATACAAAGCCATATTTATGCAGTTGCCTTTTTTGGTTTATGCTGTACAGAGAAAACAATAACAACCAGATCACCCCTTACATTTCTCTGTCTTTATGCTTGAAGTTTGAACTAAATTTCTGTGCGCATGTGTTTCTCTGTACTTTTACCAGCACCCGTGTGTTTGCACGTAAGCAATGAGAGATGCAGCAATGACAGATGTTGCTTCACTGTTCTGTTTGGCCACACATCATGCTGTGGACGACATGCTTTCTCCTGGAAACTCTCATCCGTCAGTAAACATCTCCCTGTTTACTACTTTAGTCATGAAATCACAGCTGACATGCAACACGATACATAGATTGGCAGGTGAACTCCGGGAAGAGCAGAGCACAAACTTGCAAAGCAAGTGCAAGTAATGGGGGCGCCGCCTCTAGTGTCCACAAACTTTCCATCCATCTGCCCACCTCTTCCTGCGGTTTTTCTCCTCCTCTTGTATGAATCCCTGCACGCCTGTTTGTCACTTAAACGAAAGCGAACAGACTGACAGGCCAATATCTGAGTCTTTAAAATGAAACTACTAGCAAATTAATTTTTCATCCTTTCTTATCAGTGACTGATGGGCCGCCGGGTCCCTCCCAAAACCCTCTGTGTCCCCGCGGGCAACTCCTGCAGCCCGGGAACTAAGGTTTTCATCCTAAATGGTGGTAAATGGCTCGCCGCACAAATAATGCATAAACAGCTGTTTTGCCCAAGTAAGTTATCCTCTTAAAAGATTCAGAACCCTCTCTCTCTCTGCCGTCCCACAATCTTCTGCTCTCTCTCTCTCTGCCTATCTCTCTCACTCAGTTAATTCATCAATTTCTTATGATAGCAACAGTTCTGCTCGGCGCGGGTGTTAAGTACCAATTAGGGGGGCGGGTTCCCCTCGGCCCATTCTGCCACACCTCTCCTCCGCCTCTTACAACGCTTCTCTTCCTCTCTGGCTTCTCTTCCTCTTCTTTTCTGTCATTTTCTTGTAAATTTTTTGTTTATTTTCCAGTTGTAACCCATTCTGTCTTCATCCACACCACCGAGTCAGTCCTTTATGCCTATCAGATCTTTTCCTTAGTCTCAGTAGTCCAAATTGGAAAGATTTCTTCAGTCTTTATTAACTTTTTAGTACTTTAAATTATTTATTGTAGATAATATCTGATCAAAAGATGGAAAACACACATCAGTCGGGATAAACTTCTAGTGGGCGGCCATATATGTTTTGCTAAATCAGTGGCTTAGCCGTGTTTTTACACTGAGACAGGGCCTCCAGACTCTGCTGGTTAGGGTGTCTGACCCCTCAAATCTAATATCAGACTCACATTTGTGCTTGCAGTTAGCTTTATGTTGTTGTCGCTATCACAGATGGTGGCCTTCTTTTGACTGTGTGACTATTTATGTGTAAAAATGAAGAAGATGCAGAGAATCTGCTTCCCCCCCCCTCCTGGTAGCAGTTCTGGCATTATAATTAGACAGGATAGGAGGGGGCAGGCCACCATCTTCATTTCTGAAGTGCTGCCACTTGGCCTCAGAGTTGTCTTCAGGCTCTGACTCTTACAGAGGAAGCAGAGGTGGAGGGAGGGAACTGAGACTGTTGTGTCTCGGGTCTCTTGAGCCTCTCAGATGTCACTGCCAAACATCACACAGATAGTCTGCACATAAGAAAACATTACTGCGAACCAGAACCTACAAATAACAAGTAGCAGTCTTCTTTAACGAGTATCACACTAATAATAAAAACCTAATTTACATTCATTCGATTCATTTATGGTAAATCAGACCACGTTGTTGTTTAGCAGACTGTCATGCCTTTAACCAATTTGTCTTGACATGAACTTCAGTCTGTAATAGACTTGTTTTAGTTTTTTAGTAAAGACCAGGCTTCAAAACCATTCCAGGTTAAGTAATACCAAGATGGCAGAAGGAAAAGAGGAAAACCTCAGAGAAGATTCATGGATGTAGTGAACGAGGTCATGCAGAGGGTTGGTGTGAGAGAAGAGGATGCCAGGCAGGAGATTGAGGCATATGTTGTGCTTTATTACAAACCATTAGCTGCTTGCACTGAATCGCCCACAGTTGTGAGTCGTGCTTTTGCCAATTGGGTACACCAAAGGAGCTGAGCCAGCAGCCTATGAGATCAGCTGACCTGCCAGGATTGGCTGGCCCTTACTTCTTGGCATGTCTAAACCAATGCTATGCTTGGTGGTGACTTTTGATGGTGCTTCCACATGGCGGTGCTTTTAAAATACTTTTTAAAATACTAAAATAGTTGAATTCTTTCCTTTCTTTAGATTTCCTCCTTTTAAAACTTCAGTTTTTTATTTAAATTTCATATTTACATTTATCCATCTGTCCATCTGTTTATCTATCTATGCCCCATTTACGTTTTGCCATCTTTTCTCCTCCCTGTTCTAGTTTCTGTAGCTGACATAGAGTTAAAAGAAATCTCTTTTCCAATCAAATTATGCCTGTTTTCTTCATATGGAGCATGTGAGATGGAGCCAAGGGAAAACAAAACCAAGAATATAAAACCCATCTTTGAAAGTGTCCCCAGATTCTGCGAGTCTTTCAAGTGCGCCATCTAGATTCATTTACTTTGCCTTTCATGTTAGAAATTTGGTTTCATCACAGCAATTAGCCTCTTCATGTCCGGACCAATTATTCCATTAAATTAACGACTCTTC